>NW_026943424.1:0-21085 GCF_024139115.2 Armigeres subalbatus | reverse complement strand
TAAAAGATATACACCCAGGTTTTTTTACGCGGTGGAAATTCATTAATTTCACGGTTAATCTGAACTTTCACAGTTTTTGAAATTTCCCTTGAATTTTCTTTGATTTTTGTGAATTTTTCGTGGGGTTAACTCATTGTTTCATTGACCCTGAAGGTCTTAAACGACTAAAAACCAAACCGTGTAAAAAACCTGGGTGTATAGGAAAGTTCCACTGAACTGGGAACTCACATTGCAGAGCTGACCGACAGCAATGCTAGCGGGTGCCTTATAATAATGCCTGGGCATTATTATTTTTTTTAACGTGTTGCTGCCACTGCCGGAGTGAAGCTGAGGCACGTAACCCACCAAATCAAGCCGTTTCTCTTAAATTTAATTAGAGTAAATCACTACTTGGGCACATTAATCGATTCCCGGTACGCTATTAGTGTACATAGTATTAGGTTATCAAATTTTTCAAAATAATCAATATCTCCATAAGGTTATTCTGATACATTAGATACTATAAATGAATCGCCTACTTTGATCGGCACAGTAGGAGTTAACTTTCGGAAATCAGTATGGCGAAACGCATTTAAAGTTTAATATCTCAGACACCTTCCTACATAACTGGTACCAAATAGATTTTCGTGGAAAGTTCCTGCTGTTGAGAAAACCTGCGTTAGATGTCTTTCACCATACAAACTTCAGGTGCTCAACTCATGTTGGCTATTTTTACATAGGGGAAAGTGGGAAGACTTGATCAACCCCTGTTTTATCGAAAACTAAAGTAGTTTTTGTGGGGTTTGAGTATATTACCATCAGCGTGTGATTATACATTAACACCTCAGCGTGTCGATCAGTGCGCAGCAAGCCATGATTCGTCCTCTTCTGGTCAGACCTCCGTGGCGTGCACACGCACCCACGGAGAGCTGGTGTCATAACAATTCGCTCCGTCCATATGGGGCCCCACATTCTGGCGCGATCCTGCCAGGAGATTTGTTGGATCCTGACGCTGATTTCAAAAGGTGAGTTGAATTCAATTGGTAATGTGCTAATGTGTTAAAATATCTGATGATTAAAAAAACACAAGGCAATGGGAAGAACGCTGTAAGAACGCTGCAAAATGGATTGTGGTTTGAAAATCACAAAGCGCGTCTGGAAGACCGCTGGAAAATGGATTGTGGTTTGGAAAAGCACAAAGCGCGTCTGGAAGACCGCTGGAAAATGGATTGTGGTTTGGAAAATCACAAAGCGCGTCTGGAAGACCGCTGGAAAATGGATTGTGGTTTGAGAATCACAAAGCGCGTCTGGAAGACCGCTGGAAATGGATTGTGGTTTGGAAAATCACAAAGCGTGTCTGGAAGGCCGCTGGAAAATGGATTGTGGTTTGGAAAATCACAAAGCGCGTCTGGGAGACCGCTGGAAAATGGATTGTGGTTTGAAAATCACAAAGCGTGTCTGGAGGACCGCTGGAAATGGATTGTGGTTTGGAAAATCACAAAGCGCGTCTCGAAGACCGCTGGAAAATGGATTGTGGTTTGAAAAATCACAAAGCGCGTCTGGAAGACCGCTGGAAAGTGAATTGTGGTTTGGAAAATCACAAAGCGCGCCTGGAAGAGCTGGAAAATGGTTTGTGGTTTGGAAAACCACAAAGCGCGTCTGGAAGACCGTTGGTTTGTGGTTTGCAAAACCACAAGGCATGTCTGGGAGACCGCCGAGAAAAAAGAAAAGTTGATTATCTAGAAAATCCCAAGGTGGGTCATGGAAGCATTTATTTTGGTTAAAATAAATTTACTTTGAAATGTATAACTTAGCAGCTTTAGTGTACATGAGACTACCAGTTATGCTAGTTCTATCGAAATCTGAGAGATATGGAGATCTATCGTATGCTAGAAAGTTGTTTAGAAGGCTTAATATATTATCTTGAAGTTTATTTTGAAATTTACTGACTTAGTAGTCGTAGCGGAATTACCCATTGGATGAGATATCCGACATTCACGAAGCTCAAAAACGTTGCCAGCATGAACAAAGTCATACACTGAGCTGATTTACCATTTAACTATTATGTACACTGCACATATTTTTTTGCAATCAAGTTTCGCAAATAAACATTATTGTTCCTGCACATAAAACTCCAGATTTTTCGACTCTTCAGTTTTATGTGCAACGCACTCATGAAATAGATGCATGATTAATGTTATTTAAACCATCTCTCCAATATATTTTATGTGCAGCGATAAATAGTATTTTCCGAGGTATTCATAAAACTTTCTTTCAAAACCAAATAGATAAATATTCTTAATCTGAAATACTTGCAAGTATAATAAACACAAAATATATGAGAATAAATGTCATTTATTGCAAAAAGGCTATAACCATCGGGAAGGCGGCTGGGTTCGATTCCCGGTCCGGTCTAGGAAGTTTTCTAGATTTCCCTGAGCAAAAAAGTATCATCATGTTAGCTTCATTATATGTATACGAATGCAAAAATGATTCCTTGGGTTAGAATCCTTGCAGTACATCATTGTGGAAGTGCTGGAATTCAACACTAAGCTACAAGGCGGAAATATCCAGTGGGGGATGTAATGCCTATAAGAAGAAGAAGATATTAACATTGGTCAGGTACCTTTAGGGGAAAAAATATTCGAGACTGAGACAAGATAGGGGAACTGTACCGGTTTTGGCCATGTTCCTAATTTGGCCAATTTTGCGAATAACTCCAAAAATAAAGCAATTCGCAAGAGTTTTATTAGTTCCAACAAGAGATATATCCCTCACGCTTCAACGCTGCTTTCAACTGATCGATTATTTTGGAAAAATATGTATTTTTCAGGGTTGGCCAAATTAGGCACTAAGTTGGCCAAAACCGGTACACTTCCCCTATTACACAAATGTCACTGAACAGTTTTCGGAAAATGATGCCAGCAGCGGCTACTAGACCATCTTAGGAAAAATGTTTTTCTCATCACTAAATCAAAAACATCCCTACACAATTTTGAACAGCATTACATTCTGTTCATCGTTGATTGATTGATTCCATAATCTGATACGAAATATCGAGGAGGAAAATTTGAATGGGGACAACGTTAACAATAAATTGTTGCTAGCTGCTGGCATCAAAAGCGGAACATGAAGCAGTGTCCAATACTTACGCTATCCGGATGAAGCGTGTTCGAATCATGCTGAAGTGGGATCTGCGTCACGGCAGCTACGGGATCTGCTTCGCTAACCATTTTTTATCCCATGCATACATCCGTGTACCAAATTTTGTTTGATTGCATCCTAATGGTTGAAGAACAGTTCATATAGAAGATTTTTTTGAATGGAGAATTAACTTCGCTTACCTGACATAATATTTTGTTTGCGTCAAATGAATTTTCCACCGATCTGCCATCAACCACCACGACCATTTTGTTTCTCAAAGCCTTTTTCTCTTTTATTGTGCACTTTTAAATTTTATGTGCCAGCATTGATGTTTATCAACTATGAATGGTTGCACATAAAAATTATTGGCAGGTCAAATATGTTATAAATAAATTCTCACTATACTATATATGCACGGTTTTTGAAAAACATTGTCATCAAATGATATTCAAATGCTGCACATAAAATCGTGCTAAAGGCAGTTGGGCATCCTTTATATGATTAACGCACATAAAATAAAACGGTGCTTTGATCTCAGTGTAAGTTTGAAGTTATTGGCTAATAGTGCTGGTTAACATAAGTCTAAAATTTAGGTATATACTTATGCTATCTCATTTAAGTATGATATCTCTGCGAAATTTTAGATTAATATCTTATCCTAGGCCAGATGTTCCCAAACTACTTGTACATGCCACCCACCTAGCAGAATCGCATATTGTTTGCTACCCTCCCACATTGGATTTTAGAATTTGGATGAAAATAAGTTCGCGTTAGATTGAAAAAACCATTATGAATTGCTTCTTATCCTATCATTATATTACTTTGACTAGATTAGAAATGATTTGGAATTCGAACGGATTTGGATAAGATTTTGGTTGGAATGGATTTGAATTGGATATGGATTGGATTTGGATTAGATTTTGGTTAGATTTGCATTGGATTTGGACTGGATTTGGATTTGGAATGGATTTAGATTGAATTTGGATTGGTTTTGGATTAGATTTTGATTGGATTGGAGTGGATTTGGAATGGATGTGGAACGGATAAGGAATGAATTTGGAATGGATTTGGATTGGATTAGGATTGGAAGTTGATTGGAATTGAATTGAATGTGGCTTGGATTTTCATTGGAATTGGATTGAATTGTTTGGATTTCATTGTATTTGACAAAATCTCAAAATTTATTGTTCTCCATTCACTACATAGATCCAAATCTAATGGATGTGATAGATTTGTGGGACAAAAGAATGAATCAAGATTCGTCTTTCGCAACCCATCATTGATCAGCCCACGACCTCCATGGGAGTCGCGGCCCACAGTTTGGGAACATATGTGGTTGTGGTTGTTAGCAAGTTCATCATCGATATGTTGAGAAAAAAACTTGTATGCAACATGGACAATTCACGTCAAATATTATATACGTTTAAGCAAAAGATATTATGCATCTCGAGATAAAATAGAATACTGCGGCTTCCTGCTGGTTGCTTCTCAGGTAATCGCAACGGTCACTAAACACGACAGAGTTAATGAAAATCTTACCCACCGTATGCACTTGCCATGATAAACACTCTCCATGTACTCAGTGACTCCGGCTGCATCTCACTAATACAATCGAACACTGCTGTCATTTCGCGAAAAGCACGTGGTTTTGTTTTGAGCGGCAAAATTCTGCCTATCTTTTAACACGGCGGCTATCTTGACGTTTACCTTCGCAGTCGAGTCTGCGAGCGTAAGACCGCCGCAGCACTCTAAAAAAAGATAAGCGCGACAATATTTTAGTTACCAGATAAAGATTGTCGCTTCGGTTCCCTTTGTTCTGCTGTCCGGAACATGTTGGGTACCAAGCTGTCAAATCGTATGGATTTTCCTTCTTTGACATTTAGCTCCCCTATCCTCGCTAGCAAAAGATGTTCCGGACAGCGACAATCTTTATCTGGTAACTAAAATATCTTTTGTTTAAGCTATAGCCTGTGTTGAATTACGCTAATAATGGCGTTCCATTTATGTGCATTATTTTTAGCGTAAATTTCAGTGGATTTTTCTATCTGTGTGATACTACGACGTCATACGATTTTATATACTATTCTAAGCCAAATATGTTTAAAAATTAAAAGCATATCTACAACAGTATTTTATTTGAAGGGCTCAAAAGTTTTGAGTATAACGGAGCCGTATTCAATTCAAAAATTTGGTATTGGCAAATCGGCTTGGCATTGGTAAACTAATACAGAACTTTTGATACGAAAAACATACACCTGTGATTTTTGGACAAAACGCACAAAATAAGCTAGGCTTTCCATCGATGTATTAATACTCAAAATCGGTGGTTGTGAACCAGGCGGAAAAATAGTTTTAAAAAGAAATCCAAGATGGCGGCCATTGAATTTGGCTTCTTAAGATCGGCTTCAGATTTGGCTTCCTAAGATCGGTTGAGAAATGTTGGAGTTATGACAAAAATCGAGGGGTCCATAAACGTGGTTTTGTGTATAACTATCGAGGGGGCTATCTTTCTGAAGAATTTAACTCGGATCCTTAATATACTCGTTAAAAGATTTCGGATGAACATAAATTTAGGATTTCTTAAGAACCTCGTGTAAATAGTGGCCCGATCTCAGCGATAATTACTCTTTAGCGTATTTTTTAGTATAGATCCTCTAGACAAATGACCTTTATGTGATGAGTTATTTTTTGGATTGACAACATTATTTAGTCTGCAAGGCGGTTGATATGTTTTGACCTTCCTAAAGATTTTTTTATTGGCCACGCAAAATTTGAACAACTTTTCATAACAATGACCAAATGCTTTCGTTTTTTTACTGATGAAAATATAAATATTCCACCAAAGTTTTAGGATATTTAGATTATTAGATTTAGATCCATACAAAAATTTGGCGAGAAAATTAAAAAAAAATATAAATCTGTTCTCAGACTTTAATTTTTTGTAGATTTGACAGATTTGATGAAGGGTTGGCAGGAAAATTCTGTATTGCATAGGTATCATAGAAAGGTTATCAAGTCTCCCTAAATTTTAAAATTGCATGTGCTGTCGAATTCAATAATAAAAATCGTTCATGCACAGAAAAAAATAATATTGTGCCATGGAAAATGATGTACTTTCTACAGGAAAAGTGTTCAATTGTCTTCAAAATAAAAGTTAAATAGTCCGAAATGAAAGTTAAAACTCGAATTTAAAAGTGTTTTCAATTTTGTTTGAGTGTTGATTTAAAAGTTCCTCCTTTCATCACGAAAATTGTTAAACTGCCAAACCACCCAACTTCGCGTTGACTCTCGGCAACTGACAGTTATCAGTTTTGTTTTTATTCTTCCCCATCCCGCGCGCGAGTTAAAGTTAGGCATCACTCTTTATTCCCGAAAAGAATTAATCTTTAATGTTTTCTTGGGCGTTTTAGTAAAATCTATACGGCAATGCATGGGCGAAAAAGGAAAGGCAGGGCATTTTGTCAATTATACTATCCTGATTCCTGTTGGCGTGGCTGCTTGTCATAAAGGTAAGTGCCTTGCATTTATTCAAACTATCAGAATACGATAAGGCTATCATATTGTACAGGGCTTTTTGGTGTATTTTCTCTAGATACAAGCAGAAAAAAAGAGCAGAGATGCCCGCCTCTACCGAAGTCTCCTCCAGCGGCTTATTTGTTATATACAACAGCGGAAAAACAAATCTATTCGGCTATCCGTGCGCTACAAGCATGGCCAATTTAGTTTTAAATATGTACTCACGTTAAAAAATAAAACGAGTAAAAACAAAGGCAATAACGAATTAATCATCTTTTAAAAGAACACAAATTGTTGTGGCTTGGGAGATTTTATTGAGGCAAAATAGAATGCAATTTCTAAATGAAAAAATCCCACCATTTTCATAATTTAACCCAGGGTTTTACCTTTTCTAGCTGACAGTTGTACAATTTAGTTTTGAAAGTTCAAACTTTTAATTACAGAGTGGCATGCCACTTTTGAAACATCATTGATGCAAAAGTTGCTGTACTTTTATTTTAAACATACGCAACTCTCTACGAAAAAGAACCAACGCAACTTTTTATTTTAACCAATGGTTTTTTTAATTTTATTAATGGTTTTTCTTTCTGTGTGTATACGCACAGCAATTCAAAAATTCTGCGTATTTTGAAGGTAAAATATTTAAAAAATATGATGGCACCTTTCTAATTTTATCAAAGCAAGTTCTTGGAGAGGGATCAATTTCCCCTGAAAATTTAAAAAGTCGATTTTTGACAGCACTCCAAAAAATCGATTGTGTATCAATAACAACAATAATTTAAGATGATATGGAAATGCCAATATCATCTTCCAAACTTAGACGTTCATGTTCATGATGGAATTAGAGGCGAAAATATAGAATTGCTAGTTCCGTTGGGATACGGTAGGCATGAAGAATGTTTTATAGAAGTCGATTTGAAAACGAGCGGATTGCAATATTTGTGATGGCACATATCGCACGACCTGGGGGCAGCAGGGACCATGTCCAAGGGCTTGACGACCCCTCCCCAGCTGTCTGCGAGTCAGGGAGAACTGCCTAGGGCGTGGTGGGATTTAGCAGTGGGCTCTGCTAAAATCCCTCCCAAAAACCACAAGAGCCCGTAAGCAGACTCTATCAAAGCGACTGTGGGCCGCTTCAAAAGCACAAGCCCAGGGAATGCCACTGGCACATCAGGGTTGATACCAGTAAGACTCTGATTATGGTATACTGGTTGCGTGTTATTGGACTTTGTATCTGGATATTGAAATATTGTGAACGCGATGGCTGGTAGTCTGGTTATTCAATTCTCTTAGTAAAGGCCGGGTGACACTGACCTGAAACGGCGAATGGGCTAATGGTCAGGCTGTCTTCCGTCCCCTAAAACCGTGGCGGGCCTTGTAGCATGCGATACAATCCTGTGGGTCAGCTGGTAGCTGAGTGGGAGTAAGCTCAGATGCTCCTTCCTGACTAGCGCTGATCTGGCTCTGAACACGAAAGTGTCAACCCTCGCATGGCCTCCCTGCATGCCGCAAGGTATGTATATATAACCATGGGTTCGCGAAGGCGATTACACCAGCAGGATTCGACAGCAGCCGCAAGGGGGACCCAACAGCAAAATCAAAAATTTCGAAGGAGGGAGGTGAGGCGAATGGTGACAAGGAGAACCCTTTCGCCAGGCGCAGTGGCCTTGATAGGTCACCCCAAAGGTCGCCGGGGGAAGGCGATGGTGGAGCCCGTGCTGGGTCAGACGAGGTGCCGGTTGACGTCAAGATGGACGGCCCCACTCTGACCAAAGTCATTAACTCGGTGATGACCAACCATGGGGAGGTTGGAGTCCAGACCATGGAAATGATTACGGACGTATCGGACGTAATCATGTCCTTCCTGGACAACCGGTTGAACTATAGTAAGGACTTGAAGCAGGCCGTACTGATGACCCTCTGCGCTCTAGTCGTGGAGGCGAAGTCGGAATGGAAGTCCTTGCTGGAAGCTAGTAAGGAGGCGGAGCACAAGATCCGTCTTGAAGCGGGATGCTACTCGAAAGAGTTCCGAGTATAAAAAGTTGACTGAGGAGGTCCTGGGTGACGGGGTTCAGGTTAGAGCCCTGTGTCCAGTCCTGAACATCCAGTGCAAGGGCATGGATGAAATAACCGAAGCCGGAGACCTGGTAGACGCACTGGAAGGAGCAGTGCAATGTCGAGATCCAGGAATCCGCGCTTCGGTTATGCAAAGGCTTTGCGGGAATGCAGGTTGCCTCATTCCAAGTACCTCTGGCTGAGGTCAAGAAGGTGCTGGATAAGGTAAAACTGAAAGTGGGCTGGTCGGTGTGCTCGCTGAGCACAAGCCAACCCAATCAGGCCTGTTACAGGTGCCTTGGCCACGGTCATAAGTCCTATGACTGTAAGGGACCTGACCGTAGTAAGCTATGCCGTATGTCCTCCGGGGGCAGACAACAGGCATCTCACCGGTGCTCAGGCCTGTCCGGCCTCTAGAAGGGTCCAGACATGCAAGTAACACAGCTAAACTTGAACCACTGCGAGGCGGCCCAGCTGCTGCTACAACAGTCGGTTATCGAGTGTAAAGCTGATGTTGCCTTGCTGTCCGACCCATATCGCATCCCTGCTGGGAACAGCAGTTGGATTGCGGACAAGTCCGGTATGGTGGGAATTTGGACTTGTGGGCGATACCCCATCCAGAAGATAATATCTTCTCCCGACGATGAGGGTTTTATCATAGCAAAGGTAAAAGGAGTTTACTTTTGTAGCTGCTACTGTCCTCCTAGATGGAGTATAGAGCAGTACACTAGGGTAGTTGATATTCTTGCGGCGAAACTAACTGGCTTTAAAGCAGTAGTTGTAGCAGGTGACTTCAATGCGTGGGCAGTGGACTGGGGTTCCAGGTTTACTAACGCTAGAGGCTATATCCTGCTAGAGTCACTAGCGGTATTGAACGTAGTTCTTCTGAATGAAGGTCAAGTGCCAACGTTTAGAGGACCGAGCGATGATTCATGTATCGACGTCACCTTCTGCAGCGCAGGATGGACTGAAGAACCAGGATGGATGGTCCACGAGGGTCATACTTCTAGCGACCAGCAGGAAGTACGTTTTATGGTCGAGTATACCCGGAAAACTACGACGAGAAGAGGTGGTGCAACTGATCCCGGATGGCGCACCTCACAGTTCAATCAAGAACTGTTGGAGGAGGCGCTGCGCTGGGAAAGCAGGACTACACCTGTCATAAGCCGAGTTTATACAATCCCATTGAAATTCCACCACTTAATTGTATCTTGACAGATACGTATTTCGACCTCAACAGTAAGGCCGTCTTCAGTGTGGACTACAGGATTGAGCGGTAACGAACTGACCGAGATACTAATGCGCGAGCTCGAGCAAGTATAAAACACTTGAACAATTCTGATGTGACTTGCCAACTCCAAGTCCAAAATCCGACTCTCTTCTTTATTTACAAAAACGTTATTTATAACTACTGGCTATTATTTACAATTTTTCTCTCATTTTCAATAATGTTGAAGAATGTTGCATGCTACATACATTTACTCTCATGTGACATTCTGCTCCGAGAGCATTACAATAAACAATTATTTAATAATTGAGTCAGCTACTATTTCTAGGCCAGCTTATTCGCCAAGTTTTGCTTATACTTATATATCCGTTGTTTATTTTCAACAGCAGTTGCTATTTGATAAACATAAATGGACAGGTTCCAACCTGTCCAATCTTTCCTTTTGTTCGTTTATATGACATACTTTAAATATAGAAGAAAAATGATGATTATTGCATGGCGTTTAGGGTCGCTACACTAACACGTGCCTGTGATATAGCGAAGCTAAGGAAGACCCAGCCCCCAGATAATCGACAACCAGTGTACTGGTGGTCTGACACGATTGCAGATCTTCGTAGAACCTGTCTTAGAGCTAAAAGAAGGTTGCGACGTGCTAGAATGGACGCTGAGCGAGTCGATAGACGTGGGGTATTCCAGACAGCGAGCAGAGCTCTGAACTACGAGATTAAATGTAGCAAGCGAGCCTACTTTGAACAGCTGTAGTGCAGGATGGCGAATGACACCAATGGGGAGATGCATACAGGATAGTGATGTCTAGGACCAATAGCACACCTCCTGAAAGATCCCCAGAGATGTTAGCCGGAATAGTAGAAGGGTTGTTTCCGAGACATGAATCATCGGACTGGCCCGCTACACCGTACAAGTCAGTTGACGTGGTACCGCTTGTGACTAACGACGAGCTTATCGTAGGTTTAAACAGAAGAGGTATTAGGTACTGCGCGTTGATTACACTTGGTGTAAAAAAACGCGTTTAACAATGCTAGCTGGGCAGCAATTGCTGACTCCCTGCACCGATTGAGAGTTCCGGATTACCTGTGTAGGATACAGAAAAGTTTTTTTCAGAACAGGGTGCTGTTATACGACACGGATGCTGGTCAAAAGTCGATCGTAGTGTCTGCGGGTGTTCCACAGGGATCGATCCTCGGACCGGTTCTGTGGAATATTATGTACGACGGAGTATTACGCTTAAGTCTCCCGGCCGATGTGAAGATTGAACGCTTCGCGGATGACGTAATGCTGGAGGTAACAGGAGACACTCTCGACGAAGTCAGACTGAAGGCTTCATACGCGATTGGCAGAGTGGAGGAATGGCTCAACTCGAGACGGTTGTCCCTTGCACACCACAAGACGGAAGTAGTGGTAGTGCATAACCGCCATGGGTTGCAGCAAGCGAGGATAAGAGTAGGGACCTGCACAGTTAACTCCGTGAGGTCTCTCAAGCATCTGGGCGTGATGATCGACGATAAGCTCAATTTTACGAGCCACGTCGATTATGCATGTCAGCGGGCTTTATTGGCGATAAAATCTTTATCACGAATGATGTCCAACAGATCGGCGGTGCATAGTCAAGTGTGTAGGCTGATAGCTGGCGTAGCATTGTCTATCATCCGTTATAGCGTGTCGGCATGGGCCGTAGCACTAAAAGCCGAGTACAATGTAAAGAAATTGATCAGAGTACACCAACCCGTGAGCAACTTGACGTCTCCAGTACAATGTCAGTGTACCCTGAAAAATTGGTTCAGGTGGTTCTGTCAAACTTACTTATATCGGGAGCATTTCTCGATTATGGCGTAAAAGGTTAAAGATGAACCTAATTTTTTTTTATTATTGTTAATAACACAATTGCATTACTCATTAGCTATTTTGGTATAGGCTCGTATATACTCAAGCACTACAGGACTGGGTGCTTAAAAATACAGATATCACTACAATGTGGTTTGTTGCTGGATTATTCGAAACAATTATGTAAAGGGGTACCAATCTGTAGTACGATATCATTGTACCCCGAAATTTTGGTTTAATAAGTTTAATTGATTCGATCAAACTTGTGAGTTGTAACTATCTGAATCATTTTATGAAAAAAGCGAAAACGAAGGTAATGTCCAGTACTCAATACCGTGACAAAAATCATTCCAATCTAGAATTAATTTTAGGAGAGAGGCTTATGACTCTAAGAAGACCGACTGAAGGTTGAAGGAGTGATTGCCAAAACAAATCAAATGGCGGAAATTTTACCGACCGTTAATTTTCATCGCTAGCGCCTAAATATGTCGCGCCTAAATAAGTTGGAAATTTATAAGAATTTCGCAGATAGAATATGTTTAATGAAGTAATAATGAGTGAACTGGGTTGGAAATACAGAGGAGGAAAGTAAAGTTATTGTATAAATGGGCACGGGAGATGTCACTTTTTAAAATAGCTTATAAAAATCTAACGCAAAATGGGTCATTCATCCTTTTTATTTTTTATTTACAGTAAACCCCCGCGAAATATACCAGATAAACCGATTGTCAAATCCATACAAATGAACCAAAATAAATGAACCAAAACAAATGGCCGTCCATTTGAAAATAGACAAGATAATATATTTAAATGAGTGTTTGTACGTTTTATTCTGGAAAAATCTGAATTAGCCGGACTAACGAGAGGCTTTATTTAAGGTAAAAGTAACGTTACAACTTGGGAAAACTTTCCGCCGGATTTTCGTCCCCGCGCCCCGTGTGTTTTAAATGGGACCGGGATTGTGATTATCCGCCCGAATAGAAATGAACCATTCATCAAATCGGTAATATTATTCAGTTTCTATTCATGGAATGATAACTCTTCAAGTAATAGCGCTTTAATGATTCTATGATACAAATGAAAAATGTCAAACTATTCATTATTAAGTTACGATCATACACCACACGATTATTATTCATAGAATCATTGAATGCATGATAAAGTGATTGTAACCTCAATGATACAGCTTTTTTTTGTTCTCAAAAAAGGTAATTTTTGAATGGTAACGATACTTAACGACCCGTTAAGTGTATCATCCAAATTCCAATAATTGTAGAGGCTATCGTCAAAATTATTCATGGTACAATTGGTGTATAATTTACTACGATACCATAAATAATCTTATCATAAAATGTATAATCGAAAAATGATTAGTGGAAAAATTGATGTTTGATATTTTTCTATGCGGGCGTGCTCAATTTCGTATAATTCGTGCCCAACATCGCATATGTAAAACACGCGGGAAAAAATTAGCGCACCAAATTCCCGAGGTGTGAGACTACCTTAATATGAAATTTTGGGTTGGAAACTTTCCCGACTTCCCTCACGCAAAAAGATGATGCAGTTGAAATTAGAAATACTACAATAAGTGATGCCAGTATTGTTTTCACGATTTCATGCCTTTTCATATACGTTGCCATTTCGACAGTTTTTCCTCCGCCGGTCTCTGGTTATAGGGTTGGCTAGTAGACATTATCGTACCGAGGGTTAATAGACCAATGCAAGATCTTGATCTAACCTCACTTGTTTGACAGTTCACAGAGCTTGTTTACAAGGTGTTAGAAGAAAATCGAAAATACGTAACGCAAAAATTGGGCATTTTCAACACCCCCTCCCACCTATGTCACACTTTTGTATGAAACATCTGTAAATTTTTGTATGGATCGTCACACTTCAACCAACCCCTCCCCCCTTAAGCGTTACGTAATGTGTGGACGCTCCCTACTGTTAAATTTAGCCAGCCTCGAAAATGATTTTGGTCTTGTTTGTAAAAGTGCTAAACAGTAAAATCCGGCATCTTTAGTTCTCATGCTGCACTGCACGAACAGGTATAAAATAATAATATGCTTACGGCATGATACGATCATTTAGTTCGAGTTTGACTCATTTATAATGAATATTTATTTAATAAAATACTTGATATACAACATTTTAGAGTAAAAACAATTGGCTATACAATCACATTTTAAAACTCGGCTTCTGAAAAAAATGAGTAGAGTAGATTAGGGCAAGATTGCGCGTGGGGTAAGAGTACGTTTCGATTTTGAAGTAATAAAAAAGATAAACTAGCAGCACTGCATCAGTTTGACAGGTATTCTGGCCAACTATTATCAAGTGTAATTGTAAACGATTTGAATAAACAACAAGGGAGATATGGAGTTAGATAACTTTTCGGTCAATTTGCTAAAAATAATTTGATTTCCGCAACTACACTAATAAAAATCCACACATTTTTATTGGCAAAAATCTAAAGAAATTTACAAATAAATTTTATGTGTACGTTAATAACCACCCGCTATGAGAGAATCCACATAAAGGTTAATAGTTAATAACGATTATGTGTGTTTCCACATATATGCTATGCGAATTATGTGGGAAATACTATAGTCAAAATTTATGTGTGCCACACATAATGGATATGATTGATTTTTTGTCAGTGTAGTGTTTCATTACCATATATACGTTCAATCAGTTGAACATTATACCATTTCGATAACCTATTGTATAGAGTAATTTATGGTACAGAATACCAATCCGGTTGGTTTTCCAAGAAGTCAAAACCATTACTTGAATAATGTTTGGGACTGTGGGGTAAAGTACGCAGGAACCGGTGGGGCAAGAGTACGCATATGAATCTTCAAGTTATGATGTCAAACCCGTATCTCCGGCCGAAATAAGACTTCAACTGTAGTTTTTGTATATATAAAAACAATGGTTTTCGTATGAAAGTGCACATTTTAGGACCCCTCCCCTTTAAAGAGTTACGTAATCTTAAAACATTCATATGTTCATTATACACCAATTAAATGTTATTAACTCTTATTTGTGTTAATATATACTTAAAGCACATGATTGGATAAATGCGTACTCTTACCCACCCGATGCGCACTTTTACCCCACCGGTGGGGTAAGAGTGCGTTTTTCACTGTCTTGCAATAAGGGTTCTACTAAAACGAGTCTCAATAATTTCAATATTTTTTTTTCCGTTGGGTAACATATAGGAAGAGTATATGAATCATCGACATTGATTTGATATGCAGAATCTTGCTTCATAAGGCATGATCGATTTAAAACTAAGTGCGTACTCTTGCCCCACTCTACTCTAGAACTTGAACCACTGACAAACAGATATAATACATTGAACATTCATTCATCAAATCCATCGTCGTTCAAACACTAACGACATCTGTTAACTTCAGCTAGCTGGGCTAATCACGAACTAGGTGGCGGTAGTGAGCAAACGTCAAAATAGAGAAAATTCGATGCACACGTCACGAGTGATCGATTGGCCAACT
This sequence comes from Armigeres subalbatus, assembly GCF_024139115.2. Classification (NCBI taxonomy): domain Eukaryota; kingdom Metazoa; phylum Arthropoda; class Insecta; order Diptera; family Culicidae; genus Armigeres; species Armigeres subalbatus. The sequence goes on along the minus strand of NW_026943424.1, from coordinate 5,806 downwards.
TAATGATTGTTTGAATTGACCAGTAAATCAGTGAACGATGGAAATTTGTCGAGCCTTATGTCTGTTTGTCTGAGCTTGAACTAAATGATCGAACCACGTCTGGTGGTACAGACATTTATTTAAAAATTTAAATAATATTGAAAGCTTTGACTATAACGCATGTTCCTTTAGCTACTTTTATATTCGTAGTCTACGCATCCCAAACACAAACACACACCAACATACAAACACGCACCAAAAAACAAACACGCTACTAAAAATAAACACGCACTCAAAACATAAACACGCAACTAAACACAAACACACAGCTAAACACAAACACGCACCAAAATACAAACACGCAACTAAACACAAACACGCAACTAAACACAAACACGCACCTAAATACAAACACGCAACTAAACACAAACACGCACCCAAAACATAAACACAAACACGCACCAAAATACAAACACGCAACTAAACACAAACACGCACCCAAAACACAAACACGCACCCAAAACATAAACACACAACTAAACACAAACACGCACCTAAATACAAACACGCAACTAAAGACAAGCACGCACCTAAACACAAACACGCACCCAAAACATGAACACGCATATAAGCACAAACACGCACCTAAATACAAACACGCACCTCAACACAAACATGTACACGCATATTTCATGATCTTCAAGTGACTTAGGAAATTCGCATTTTCAATTACTGCTAACCTTATAGTACACAGCAAAAAAAGTTGTTGAATATTACATCGAAATCGCTGCAACCCATTGAATCCATCGCTTGTTTAATATTACATTGTGCGATGTACTCGACAGCTGCTGTGTAATAAACAAGAGCGATGTAATTTCTTTCGATGTAATAAATAATATGATGTAATTGAAACGATGTAAAAAGAATGCGATGTTAAACCATGCGCACTGCATGGTGTTAAATAAATTTATTTTGGTGAAATAATTTTCATAGCGTGACTTTTTCTTTTTAAAATTTATTGATTAAAATCATTGAATTGGCATGATATTTTATTGTTTTCATATTTCTATTCATTTTATAATAAAAATTTCTATTATTAACATAATGTTATGCCCACAGATGGATTTTCATATCCAGCTGAAGCGGTCCAGTGCAATTCAGTGACCATTTTTCGTTTGTTTAATTTTTGATGCGTTGCCCTGATCAGTCTATCCGCAGTTCTGAAATGTAATGGCAATATTTCAGCCATAGGTCAAAAAACCATCGTGAATGAGCTTTCGATGAAGCTAAAAGTGAGCGGCTTCTTACTCGAAACTCGCAGGTCGGTTTTGGATGAGTTGCGGGTGCTAAGGATATGGAAGGGTAGAATTTGCTTCTTTTCCTGATACAGCTTCGCAATCGAAGATCGCGCTTTTCACGTGTGTTACCCAATCGGGTAACCAACCGTACTTCCATTTGCAGGTAAAATCAATCCCATCGAAACGCTCTAACTCTTCCTGTACGCCTTTTGTAGGATGAGCCAACATGGGTTTCAAAGGAGTTCCCGACATCTTCGAATACTTCTCCAGCTAGCGATCGATACCGTCCTCCAACAGGACCAGAATAATTTGATTGTCGTTTGGGGACTGACAGAAATCTTGGAAAACAGCATAGCCGAGCGGCTCGGTAGCGTCACGTCAAACGCTGAAAACGAGAAAAAAAATAGTAGGGTGTTAAAAGATATTTTTTAGAACAATTCATGTTTTGTTAAATATTTTTCGAAAAAAAACATCACAGATCTTGTCACAGATGATTCCCCAGAATTGCCTCTAAGAACGCTCTGAAGGATTTTCTATAGTTCACATGGAGAAAATTAAGATTCCATACGGAAACCTTTTGGGATTCCGAAAGGTATCTTTCTGGAATTTCTAAAGGATCACTCTAGAATTACAGAAGATATCCTTCTGAAATTCTGAAGAGAAGCCTTCTGGGATTCTGCAAATAATCCTTCTAAGATGCTGAAAAGATTCCTGGGATACTGAGCAGAATTTTCATGGAATTTTAAAAAGAAACCTGGGATACTGAAAAGAATCTATCTGAGATTCTGAAAAGAACCATCTGGGATGCTGAATGGAATTCTTCTGGAGATCCGAGTCCTAATGGGATTCCAAATGAAATATTTCTGGAATTCCGAATCCATAAGGCATTTTGAAGGGAGTTATTATGGGATTCAGAGTGAAATCATTATGATACTCCGAAAGAAATCCCTATGGGATTCAAAGAAAATCCTAATGAGATTCCAAAGGTAATCCGCCAAAATAAATCCGAGGCGAATTCATCTGGGATTCCGATAGTAATTTTTCGGGAATTCTACAGGGAGAGATTCCTTGGGGAATCCTTCCGGGATTCCTTGGGATTCCTTGGAGAATCCTTCCGGAATTTCTTGGGATTCCTTGGAGAATCCTTCCGGAATTCCTTGGGGAATCCTTCCGGGATTCCTTGGGGAATGCTTTCGGGATTCCTTGGGGAATCCTTTCGGGATTCCTGGGGGAATCCTTTCGGGATTCCTGGGGGAATCCTTTCGGGATTCCTGGGGGAATCCTTTCGGGATTCCTGGGGGAATCCTTTCGGGATTCCTGGGGGAATCCTTTCGGGATTCCTGGGGGAATCCTTTCGGGATTCCCTGGGGGAATCCTTTCGGGATTCCCTGGGGGAATCCTTTCGGGATTCCCTGGGGGAATCCTTTCGGGATTCCCTGGGGGAATCCTTTCGGGATTCCCTGGGGGAATCCTAGGGGATTCCTCGAGATTCCTTGGGGAATCCTTTCGGGATTCGCCAGGGGAAGCCTTTCAGGGATTCCTTGGGGAATCCTTTCGGGGATTCCTTGGGAAGTCCTTTCCGGGATTCTTTGGGGAATCCTTTCGATTCCTTAAGGAATCCTTTCGGGATTCCTTGGGGAATCCTTTCGGGATTCCTTGGGGAATCCTTTCGGGATTCCTTGGGGAATCCTTTCGGGATTCCTTGGGGAATCCTTTCGGGATTCCTTGGGGAATCCTTTCGGGGTTCCTTGGGGAATCCTTTCGGGATTCCTTGGGGAATCCTTTCGGGATTCCTTGGGGAATCCTTTCGGGATTCCTTGGGGAATCCTTTCGGGATTCCTTGGGGAATCCTTTCGGGATTCCTTGGGGAATCCTTTCGGGATTCCTTGGGGAATCCTTTCGGATTCCTTGAGGAATCCTTTCGGGATTCCTTGGGCAATCCTTTCGATTCAACTTGGGAATCCTTTCGGGATTCCTTGGGGAATCCTTTCCAGGATTCCTTCTGGGGAATCCTTTCAGGATTCCTTGGGGAATCCTTTCAGGATTCAACAGGGAATCCTTTCCGGGATTCCTTGGGGAATCCTTTTCGGGATTCCTTGGGAATCCTTTCGGGATTCCTTGGGGAATCCTTTCGGGATTCCTTGGGGAATCCTTTCGGGATTCCTTGGGGAATCCTTTCGGGATTCCTTGGGGAATCTGTTATATCCTAGTTTATATTATTCTTACCTTGCTACTATTATATACCTACCATTAAACCTACCTTGCTTGCGCATACCTTAAAAACTATAATCACATTGATCCGCGCGAGCAAGACGACTGTCAGAATATAACGGTACACAAGTGTAAAAACGTGTGCGCACGAGGCGCTGAAGAAATTAAATAAAGTATATTTAAATAATTAGGGTAACGGTACCAATAGTGGAGGTATTAGTAGATCCACAAAAGAAAATATTTTTTTTAAATTGATAATTATGGGAAATTTACTGCTTTAATATCTTAGTCAATAGATAAACTAATAAATTTGCTAACAACAATGAGATAGATGTCATTTAACATCAACAATTACCGAATATTGCTTGCACCACTATGGGTACACTGTTCCTTTAGTGGCGGTAAAAATTAATTTTGGTTCCTATAGTGGTGCTATCCATTGGTTTCTTATGAGACTCGCCACTATTGGTACAGATGCACCACTATAGGTGCAAGGGAGTCAATTTTGTTAAGAAAAATCATTGTTTTCAATAGTTTTCAAGCGAAATCTTAAGATAAGTTGCATTTAACAGGATATTTAAAGCACAACACATCAACTGAAACCATCGTAAACAGTATAAATATGATAAATCTCATTAGAACCCCACTACTTCCACTATTGGTGTTACCTCCACTAAGGGTACGGTTACCCTACTTAAAGTGTTTAACTGTTGTGAGCACATCACTCTCGGCCGTCACAGCAGAATCCTTTCAAAGTTCCTTGGGAGAATACTTTCAAGGATACCTTAGGGAATGCTTTCGGGATTCCTTGGGGAATCCTTCCGGGATTCCTTGGAGAATCCTTTCGGGATTCCTTGGGGAATCCTTTCGGGATTCCTTGGGGAATCCTTCTGATATTCGTTGGGGAATCCTTTTGAGATTCGTTGGGGAATCCTTCCGGGATTTCTTTGCGAATCCTTCCGGGATTTCGTGGGGAATTCTTTCGGGATTTCTTGGGGAATGCTTTCGGGATTCCTTGGAGAATCCATTTGGGATTCCTTGGGGAATTCTTTTGGGATTCCTTGGGGAATGCTTTCGGGATTCCTCTGGGAATGCTTTCGGGATTCCTCTGGGAATGCTTTCGGGATACCTTGGGGAACCCTTCCGGGATTCCTTGGGGAACCCTTCCGGGATTCCTTGGGGAACCCTTCCGGGATTCCTTGGGGAACCCTTCCGGGATTCCTTGGGGAACCCTTCCGGGATTCCTTGGGGAACCCTTCCGGGATTCCTTGGGGAACCCTTCCGATTCCTTGGAGAATCCTTTCGATTCATGGGGGAATCCTTGCAGGATTCCTTGGGAAATCCTTTCGATTCCTTGGGGAGTTCCTTGGGAATCCTTTCGGGATTCCTTGGGGAATCCTTTCGAGATTCCTTGGGGAATCCTTTCGGGATTCCTTGGGGAATGCTTTCGTGATTTCTTGGGGAATCCTTTCGGGATTTCTTGGGGAATCCTTCGGGGATTCCTTAAGGAATCCTTTCGGGATTCTTTGGGGAATGCCTTCGGGATTTCTTGGGGAATCCTTCCTTGGGGAATTCTTCCGGGATCCTTTGGGGAATCCTCCCGGGATTCCTTGGGCAATCCTTCTGAGATTCGTTTGGGGAATCCTTTTGAGATTCGTTGATTTCTTCCGGGATTTCTTTACGAATCCTTCCGGGATTTCGTGGGGAATTCTTTTGAGATTCCTTGGGAAATGCTTTCGGGAATCCTTCCGGGATTCTTTGGGGAATCCTTCCGTGATTCCTTGGGGAATCCTTCCGGGATTCCTGGGGAATCCTTCCGGAATTCCTTGGAATCCTCCCGGGATTCCTTGGGGAATCCTTCCGGGATTCTTTGGGGAGTCCTTCCGGGATTCCTTGGGGAATGCTTTCGGGATTCCTTGGAGAATCCATTTGGGATTCCTTGGGGAATCCTTTCGGGATTCCTTGGGGAATTCTTTTGAGATTCCTTGTGAAATGCTTTCGGGAATCCTTCCGGGATTCTTTGGGGAATCCTTCCGTGATTCCTTGGGGAATCCTTCCGAGATTCCTGGGGAATCCTTCCGGAATTCCTTGGAATCCTCGGATTCGCGGGAAATCCTTCGGGATTCTTTTGGGAGTCCTTCCGGGATTCCTTGGGGAATCCTTCCGAGATTCCTTGGGGAATCCTTCTGATATTCGTTGGGGAATCCTTTTGAGATTCGTTGGGGAATCCTTCCGGGATTTCTTTGCGAATCCTTCCAGGAATCTGAGATCGGAAGGTCCCAAAGGTAATCAGGAATCCCGGAAGGATTCCCCAAGGA
>NW_026943423.1:0-6578 GCF_024139115.2 Armigeres subalbatus | reverse complement strand
AAGTTGGAGTATGCTGGTGTAGGTTGATTCGGATTTACATTATTATAAAAAATACGTCCATCGGACTTGTTTGTCTACTCTACATGAATAAAAATATTATAAATTAAACACATTTAATTTCACCACCGTTATGAAAAAACTAGAATTAACATTGAAGTAAAAATCCTCATAATATAAATTGCAAAGCCTGCATAGCCTCGTGTTGCGCCTAATCGGTTCGAGAAGACGAGGAATGATGTCTGGGCCAATCGTTGCGCCAAAATATAGCGGGTTTCAATCTCGCTCAGAAAAGTTTTAGTATCAAATATTGTCTTCATGTCTTTCCGTCGCTGCTGGAGAGTGTTCATGATCGGCAACGGTTGGATGGGAGGGAAGGAAGGATGGGAAGTCGTTGACCTTACGCCACGACAGTGATTGCAGAGCGTACTATATTAATTTGACCATTTTTCCAAGCCGCCATAAATCTTATTTAGGCTTTAATATTAAAATTCTTTTAACCCTGTCGATCCGGTGGCAAGGACCACAAACCACGGCAAAGCAAGGTCACTGCCAAATTGTTTGGTTGCAAATTCTCTCATTGCTATTGCTGCTGAGAATTGGCCAAATCGGATTATGAAGTTTGGGCAAAAATTATTTTTTTTATACGCGAAATACGCTCACTCATATTTTTGGCCCGAGAAAAGCACCAATACCGCTAGGTGGATTTATCAAGGTTTTTAGGTATAGGGTTCGAATGTTCAATGACTTCATAAATTGCATTCACCTACAGTCACTGTGAAGGACATGAAGGATAAATCATTGATAGGCTTTCTACGAGGAACGAACTTTGCTACTTTAAAGAAGGATCAACTAGTGTTGGAACCATGACGTGCTTTTTCACGTCGTTCATGTATTTTGGTCAGGCTCGAATGAAGTAACGTGGAAGGACTTCAACTCGTTGGTGGCAGCATCACTGCTCGCTTCTTTCAATGTCACGCGATTTTCTAACGTCACGTAACTGAGCAGCAGAATGTCTTGAAGATGCTCCGCCAGCACTAATGGCAGTACTGGCAACGGAGCTAATCGGCAATCGGCACAGTGGGGAAAAGCGATACAATAAGATACCTATTTTTTGCGGCTACTTGCTGCCCCAGAAAAATACCCTTCCTTAAGGAAAAATTCACGACAAATCGAATGGTGCTATTTTCGTTCGCTGAAAATCATGGAAACTGGCCGCTTTGCCCTTTTTTCTTTGTCAGTAATACAATTTTTGTATTCGTCGGCAATGGCGCTATTTCTAATAAAAAAAATCAAGTGACAGTGGTTCCGAAGAAATGTACCAGCAAACAAAATTTTCAACCGTGACGGTTAAAGTTAGACCAAACAATAGACAAAAACAACAGTATTTCCTTCTTGGAGGACGACACTATTCTCGTGTCGAAACGTCGAGTAAATAAACATACTCTTTGTACTAAATTGAGACTGAGTAGCCGTTTTTACTAAAATACAAAATAAACAGTCGTCACACAAATAGTAGATTATAAGTATGGTATGTATGCCGACTCTAAATCATGACTGGAAGAGGCTTTTTTTAACCCATTTTTCCCTACATATGCATTTTTGTATGACAGCTACGATATAAATCCGATGGCGGTTTTGACGTAAACTACGTCTATGAGGCCTCTGATGCAGGAAGTCAAATGAAGATTTCAAAAATAGAGACCGTCACGAAATCTTGTAAGATTTGTAACATTAATAGGTCCTTAATTTTTCAATGGATTTTAATAAATTATATTTCAATCGGATTCATAAACTTTTCACCAATTTGCCTAGTAGTGCTTGAAACTATTGATTATCAATGCTTAAACTCATTGAAAGTTTCTTAGTTGTTTCATGCCATCAATGCATCCCCTATACGGCGCGTTCCAATCCTGGGTAATTGCCTACTTCTTTAGGGTATTATCTATTATTGAACTGGGTTGCCTTATGAATAGGGGTGGCTTAGCCGCTAGACAGTGGAGTCCCTACTCCTTCATAGAGTGGAGAGATGTTAGCTAAAGCTGGGTAGTGGCTTGTCGTTAAGGATGGTTCCTTTTCTTCTATATAAGAGGCGTGAATAGTTGGTTCAGTGTACTATATTTCGATTTTACGTAGTTTACGTCGAGCGGTCGTGTCTTGTATACAACCCCAAATTTTTTGTTTTCTTTTGCTAATTTTGTAGAAAATACGTAGCCCTAGATCATGACTGGAAGTAAGTGTTTTGCCAAAGCTGTTATAGAAAGAGTGCATTTTTAGAGGAAATTGAGCGAAACAACAACTTCCAGTCACGATCTAGAAACGGAAAGTATACCATACGTATTTTTTACTAAATTAGCATCAGAAAACATATAAATATGTTGCCGCAATGGAGCTTATGTCGTAGTTGTCAATGTTGTCCTAAAAAAAATTGCATTTTGTTCCGAATCTAAATCGTAACTGAAAATGGCTGTTGTGCCCCATCAACAGCCATTGGTCCACAGTTACGTATTTAGATTTGCTATACAGCTACTCAACAAGTATTCTCCACAAAATTAGCATCAGAAAACGTAGGAGTAGTTGGTTGCAATCGGATTTAAAGAGTAGCTGTCATAGAATAATTACATTATTTACACAAAATGTGGCAAAACAGTCAATTCTAGTTGAAATCTGGGACCAGAACATATATTATACGTATTTTCTCCTAAATTAGCTTAAGAAAGCAACAGAAAACAAAGCCGCAATCGGATTTTAATTGTAGCTGTCATATAAAAAATGCATGTTTAGAGGAAAATGGGGCAAAATAGTCGCTTCCTCCCGAGCAGCACAAGTAAGACAAAACTGGTTGAGGCAACTTGGTTATGACTAAATCAAAGTAACATAATTATAAATTATAGGAACTGGCCATTTTGCCCCATTTACCCCTAAGAAGCTATATTTAAAAACCGATTGCGGCTAATTACTAGGCTATAATTTCCAGCGAACGCAAATAGCACAATTCGATTTGTCAAATATTTTCCCTTAAGGATATTTTTCTATAAATAGGTACCTTGTTGGGTAGCTTTTTCTCCACTGTACAGTGTTCGAGCTGAGCACCGGCCACGTTCTTACGGTTTGATAGGAAGGGAAGGATGTTCTGATTGTATTGGAGGTACATTTTTCAAATCATAATATTCCACATAATGTACATATTCACATCAGCATTTTCAGAACATTGTAAATTAATGTCCAAGCCGGGTGGTTCAATGCCCGGAAAATAGGCAATTATGTAACTTTGATTGAAATGAGGGAAGGATTGTTAGTCCGATCCTCGTTGCTACTAGAGACCGAGTATACCTCTACATCTCCACATCTGTCTTGGGATATCGTTTTAGTAACAAAGGATAATTCATATGGATTAACTTTGATATGCGATGCGACCTATGAGATGGGATATAATTATGCTCATTTAAGATATTCTACGCACGTTCCTTCCTATCGAACTGGCGTGCTAACCTCAAATATATTTTGAATAGTTAATTCACTGGCAGCACAACGCGAAACAAGTCTTGGATGATCACGTGATCATTATGTACATGTACTGAATGTATGTGAATGTACTCACCCGCACAAAGCAGAACAAATATTTATTTCAAATTGTGGAGAATCGCACTTTTGACGACCGCCCGCAAGGCTCTCATAATTGTCTTTTCACGATTGTAGACAACAGAATCAAAATTTAAGCGGCATGATTCACAAAACCAGATGAATAAAAATTTTGCTGCAAATTCTTAGTAGAGCGATTTATCCATTCCCACATAGATATAATGAAACGCCATGCCGTAGAGCAGCGGTGCTCAACTTTAGCCGTTTTGCCTTCGTTCACAATAAAATGAGCTTTTACTGGTTAGTACTTGGACGAAAGCTTTCAAATATATCTATCAGCTGAGGGTAATGAAACGGATATTGGTGTTAAGAGGTTCCTCCATTTTGCGACTTGATCAAAGTTAACTCATTACCACCTGCGGCCTGCGCGAACGCACTTTTGTTTTGCTTTGATCCGTTTCGTACGGAGTGAATTTGACTTTTCCAATATCCGTTTTGTTACCTTCAACCCAGATAGATATATTTGAAAGCTTTAGTCCAAGTACTAACCTGTAAGGTAAAAGTTTTATTGTGTGACAAGCAAATTAAGGCAAAAAACGCACAAAATGCTGAGCACCACTGCCGTAGAGCCACCGCATGTAATTGTCCTTTCAACATCGAGGACATTTGAACATACTTTGCTCGATTCCAATCCATGATCCCATCCCAATTTTCAATAGTAAACACAATTATTAAATAAAAGAAATCGTTCATTCCCCAGAATTCCTGGCCCAGGAAATCTCCGGAATCCCTAGACAAGACATTTTTCCGAGCTCCTGCAGAATAAGTTTCCCAAAATTCTAAGAGAAAAAAAAATATCGGTATTGCTGGAGTAGGAAGAGTTTCTGTTAAATGAATTCTACAGAATATCTGGGGGATTATTTCTTCATACAGCCAATCCTAATGAGTCAATATAATTCGTTGGGGAGAAATTCCGCTAGAATTCCTGGAAGAGGAATAATCTCGGATAATTAAATACTCTAAAACTACTGGGGTAAGATTTCGTCAGAATTCAAGAAGGAAGAGTTCCCCGAAATACTTGAAAGAATAACTTTATAGATTTGCTGTAGAAGAAAATCATAGATTTCATATTTGATAAGATTTCTCTAGAAGCTGAATCACCTATATTTTTTTGGAGAATGAATTCCCCACAATAACTAAGCTGGGATGCCCTCAGGACTGGAATGTGGAATAACCCAGAATTCCCCATAGTTTGGGAGGAAAGAATTTTCTGGAACTCTTCGTGGATGAATTTCTCAGAGTCCTTTGAGGAGTAATTCTTCAAATTCCTGAATTTCTGGAGGTGAAATATCCCAAAATAATTGGAATATGAATTCCTCAGAATCCCGGGAGATAGGATTAATTTCCAGTCCTGCGATACTAGCATACAGGTGAGAAAAGTTAATCACCAAAATTTAGTATTTTTTGTATCACATGTTCCTTGTAAAAATGGTTAGTTCATAAGGTGTATATTGTTACTTCTATTTATTAAGATCTTCATCTTAGTTTATAAACTTCCTCTTCTTTTGGTTTATGAAATTCCTCTTCTTCTACGAAATCTCTCGAGTCATTCGTAGCTATGCAAAGATTTCAACAAAAGATTAACACCCACTTAGACTTGACGCATGTTGATTTTTTACAGGACCTAGGATAAATTATTTTGATTTATTTTTATCGAAGTGTAGTCCATAATAACCAAGAGCAATCGTTCTAACAGTGTAGTTATTGATAAATTCACAAAACGCTATGAGATTTCATCACTGCGTAGTTGCTAGAGAGAAATTGTATTTAGTCAAAATATAGCAAACCTGAAAAAACAAATCATACAATTCTGTATGAAATCGTGGCATATACAAAATGTTGTAAACATTCCACAATATATTGTACAAATTTTGCAAGATTCTTATACAGAACTGTATTAAAATCTGTCATCCGCTGGTGGGGTGTACAATTGATATTCAATGTTAGTCTTCTTGTTCATGTGAACATATTTATCCTATCACGTTTTGTTTTGATACTCACCGTTTGTATACTAACATAGCTTATTCCTAGTCACAGCGAGGCTGATTATGCTCCTGTTCGCGTACGGAACCCAAACACATAGCCCGCTCGTGTTTTAATCAAGTTTCGGAGAACTTAACACTCAATTTCCATCTCATGGGATTAGGTTCACCTACTCCAGCTGCACAAGCGGCGATAAGCGAGCTGGCATTTGCACTGGAAACCATTTCGATAAACAGTAAGCAGGAAGCTGTTCGGCGCTCATACCCGCCTCGGTCATACACACGGAACTCCTACCGACTAGTTCCTTCCTACTACACCAAAACTGTGCCGCCCATTTGTACACCATCCAGCCAACCAACCAACAGCACATCGTAAACCACAGAATGATGCATATAAATGTAGCGAATTAGCATAATGTAGGACTCCGTTCCGTGCTTGGTCACCCCGTTGCTCCCCGAGAGCATATGTTGGCATTTCGCGTAAAATATGGCGTCCCGTGGTGCTTAACAGGGCAAGGAGCCTGCATGGTGCTGCTATATCAACAACACAGCCACGTTCCCCGTTGCACCATGATTTGACTGGCGATGTTAGTTTAATAAGATACAATTTGCATCTCCTTCGGCTGCGCGAAAGTTTTTCCCATTTCCAACTAGGATGTCCCAGAAAAGTTGGCAAGGGCTTGTACAACCGGGAAAGTTGATTTGATATTCCAACGATCGTTTTAACTTTTCATATAATAGTTCGAGATGAGCATAAAGTGACTGGAAATACCGATAAGAAGAAACTTAAATGTTATGACGCTTAATGCAAAACTCATATAAATTAAATCTTATTTATAACTGAAATAAGCCTTCCATATGCGTCGCAATTTAGTTTCCACATAATTATTATATTTAAACTGTACGGAATTCAATCGTATCGAACTATGCCTTATTTTTAAGTAGGGGAACGGTTCG
>NW_026943422.1:0-998 GCF_024139115.2 Armigeres subalbatus | reverse complement strand
AGAATTCTACTCGGTTGTAGAAGCCCAAAAGGCTGCTCTTAAAAGTCCGACAGTATTTCTTTTAGAAGTCCAAAATAAAAATCCATTCAAAAGTAAAAAAAATCCTTTCTGAGCCCAATTTTTTCAATTTCGTTCGAAAGCCCAAAGAAATTCCGTTCGGAAGCTCGAAAGTATTTATGTTTTGCTAGCCCAAAAGAAATCCGTGCAGAAACCAAAAATGCTTCGCTTGTAAGTCCAAAAGGAGACCTTCAGGAAGCCCGAGAGAATTTCGTTCGGTAACCCAAAAAGAATTTCATTCAGAAATGTTCGTTCGGAAGTCTAAAAGGATTCTTTTCAGAAATCCTAAAACATTCCAGTCGGAAGCCCAAAAGAATTCAATTCAATTCAAAATCAATAACAATCCTGCTATTTTCCCATGAATGTTTAACAAATGATCCATAAAAAACAAAATGGAAAATGATCTATAGAAAACACTATTTTGATCCAAGAAAACTCAAATTTGTTCAGTTTTCAATGAAATGATGATCCATAATGATCCATCAGTAATATAGTCCATAATTTTTTCGAAAGCTAAAAGGCTCCACTCGGAAGTCGAAGGATTTCTTTCGATAGTTTGAAAGAATTCCATTCTTAAGACCAAAAGAATTTCGTTCTATAGCCTAAAAGAATTTCGTTCGAAAGTTCAGATTGATATCGTTCGCCTAAATTTTGTTCGATTGTTCAAACGAACCCCGTTCAGAAGCCAAAAGGCTTTGCTCGGAAGTCCAAAAGAAGTCAAAAAGATTCTCTTCGGTAGTCCAAAAGACTTCGCACATTAGTTCCACAGTATGAGTTTTGCAAGCCTAAAGAGTTCCCGTTCGAAATACCAACAGAAATTCGTTCGAATGCTCAAAATAATTTCGTTTAGAAGCTTAAAATTATTATTTGTGGAAACCATTCCGAAGTCCAAAAAAAATTTGTTCGAAAGGCCAACATTCGGAAGCTAAAAAGTTTTCTTA
>NW_026943421.1:0-33967 GCF_024139115.2 Armigeres subalbatus | reverse complement strand
GTACAAAATCAGTATAAATGACGCCACTCATCTAACGGCATGCTGAATACGAGACTCTGCATCAAGGGATTTAAGTAATGATGGAAACTGACTTACTTCAGAGTAGAGTTGGCTTTAAATTTCTCTGCTTTTATGGAATTATTTGTCATAAATATGCAAGAAAGTAATGGGACAACCAATGCAATGAAGGTTTCGCCAAGGGAGCTGGGAGTCTACGCTACAATGGGTCCAATGGGGGTGAGAATGGGTCATTGTTTCAACTACTTAGAATGCTTGTAGAATAGATTGAATGCATGTGAGCGTAAGAAGACTAAATATAAGAGACCTTTTTGAACAATTGCGCTCTACCTACGACCTATATACTGTCTGTAAGAGCGATGGCCCATTTTCACCACCCAGACCCATTGTCATCCCTGATGGTGGTATCAAGACTTCAACCAACTCAAGGCCGAAAATATTAATCACATAGCGATCTCAAATTGAAAGACTGAATTCAATTATCATTTATTTCGCTTATGGTTAGCGGATCATTTCACGGTAAAAAATAAATTGGCTAATGTCACTACGTGACTTTATTGAAAGCTATTCCAGCATTCAAGTGTTGGGTGACGCTTCTGATCAACTCTGGTACTGGTAGCACATCAATCAAGAATTAGATAGCATTGTTTCGATAATCCGACGGCTAATATGTTCAATCACCTGACTATGTATATTGTAAGTATTATAAAAAAGCCATTTCCACCGCATTATAGATAATGTTTTTCTGTGTCATGAGTGCAAAATTTATTATTTGTCAATAAGGCCTACAAATTATCTGACACATTTTGTATCAGCTTTGTGAATCAACCTTTGTAACCTACGATTACTGATAATGGTTGATAATAATCAATTGAAAGTGGATATTACCTTGCCAATCCCTCTGTACGTATCCATCAGTAATGGGCTTTCATTCACTGTCTGGCAGCTTAGGTACGCGTTGCGAACTTGCGATCTCAATTTGTATGTAGGTTGAGTCATTCGATCTGTCAGCATGAATTCGCAAATTTCAAGTCTTCTTGCGAGATTTGAATTCGGCTAAGATATCACGTACTTCTGTTCGACAGACCTTCGTGAAAAAAAAACACATAACGCGCAGTTCGCATGCGCCGAGCAGACACGTCAAATTCAATCCAGCGTACATAAACAAACCCCTCCGATGCATCGCAAAAGCACCAGTTCTCATAGATTATGCTCCGTGCCGCATGCATGGGGCATTGAAAATTTCACTTTTGTTCAACACACAGCCGCTGCGCTGTCGGCTAAGTCGATGCGAGGAGGGCGAATCAAATTCAAACAGGTGATGAATTTGACCATACAAAAAGAGCCATAGCAACTGAAACCATAGAGCACAGCGACCTCCCCTCGAACCACCGAGCCAAAAGCATGGCACCTTGCGATCGAAGCGACGAACATCGAGGGGAACCACGCTCTGTTTCACACGAGTCAACCCACGAATCACCCGGCGGTAGAGGACATTGAGACTCTGCGGGTGGTTGGATAGTTAGCGAAAAAAAATCACCTAAAAATGAAGCGGTGCAATGTCCGGCACTTCGCAGGTTTGCGGCCGCACTGAGCACAGTCAAACGAAAATGGTCACCTAGCGGCTTTCGAATCATGGACTTTTGAACGCTTTCAACATTTTATCCGATCATGGTGGTGTTTGGACGGGTTTAATAATGATGGTGTCAAGGTTATTCCGTGTTGAGATGGTCCAATTACACGAGAAGCTTCAACATCCGTGGAAAGCTGAGATTATAATTATCGTTCGACCTTTTTTATTTTATTTTGAAACTTTATGAACACTCATTGGCGTATAAGATTGCTTTCTGGAAATGGCCTGAGGTTTCGTAGCTTAATATATCCCACTAATGAGTTGCGAGCGATATTCCCGATTACTTTTTGAACCGCATTTAGAGATTGTGAGTCTAAAACTTGACCATCATCACCTATAATTAGCTTATAAGCTAATACTTTTGTATGTTGATACACCTCCGTTCCAATCTGACCTTACTTTTTGGACGATGGTTTGTCTGAGCCGGGTGGAACACCACTTTCTTTGTCGGCTATAAGCAAGTGGTTCCCATTTTTCCTTTCGGCTTCAATAAAATGATTAATTAAACCATCAAAACCATCGGGTGGAAAAGATCTGGAAGTTCAGATAAGCCGATAAATTATTTAAATCTGAGGAAATGATCCCTTCATGTAAATAGTATAATTTGGTGCAGACTTATTTTTATTTCGTTCTTTTGGAGAAGTGTAGTGAAGTTCAATGTCAATTGAAATTCTTTAGCCGTGAAGTGAGTGATGTGAGTTCATGTAGTTTTTAATTGAGTAATTGGATGTCAAATCCTACTCCTGTTTTTTCAATTAATAGCAACAAATCTTTTGATTGACTTTCAGTACATATCATGTTAGATAACAAATTTGCCAATTTTGAACAACAGAAATAAACATCGAAATATCAAACCCAAAACTCATAAATGCAATGTGTCAATTTTCTCGAAATTTCCAGCTTTTAGTATTAAACTTTATCTAGAATTAAAAAAAAAAACACTTTAAAAAGTAAAAAAAATCTGCCCAGGTTATTATATTTTTCATTCGAATATCACGAGGCTAACACGATGTTCGTAGAGGCTTTGAATTTCCGTATTTTAAGCATTCGGAATTCGAATTTTGGTTTTCGATAAACATTTTTAGATTTGGACAGGAAAAAAAATAATTCGAAACACCCTTTCTTTTATTTTCTTGATATCGAAATAAATTTTTTGTTTACTTCAGGAAAAACTTTTAGAAAAATATGAATGAATTTAAATTAACATTTGAAAAGGGCCTAACAGTCTAAATTAATTATTTCCGATTTCTTGTCTCCATACATATGTAGCTAAATACATTCTACGATTTTTTTATTTCGCCAGGAAAATAGGAACATATTTTTCCAAATTTCTGAAGGATAAATTACTCTTAATTTCTGGGGAAGCGATTTCTTAAAATTTGAGCGATGATCTTTTGTAGAATCTATTCCCCAAAATTTCTAAATAAGTATTTCGGAGAATTTCTGTAGAAATAATATATCACACTGCCGCTAACCGCAAGTCGAGCACATCTGCATATACAGATGTGCTCGACTTGCGGTTAGCGGCAGTACAGCTCTTGAATATCGAGCTCCCAGTATTTATGAAGAAGAATTTCTCCGTAATATCAGGGTGGAAGATTTTGAGAGAATTCAAGAAAAAGGAACACATAGGTTGAAATGAGAATGTAGGCTGCAGTCTGAAAAAATTACAGTCTGATGTGATCCGAATTTACCCAAAATCATTGGAAGAAGAATTCTCCATAATATCTGAAAGGGAACATCTTTAGAACTACTGGGAGGAAATTCCCCATAATGTCGAAGGCAGAAAAACCCTGTATTCTTGTAATATGAGTTTGCCAGAATTCCTGAAGAAGGAGTTTCGCAGAATTCCTGGGGGAAGAATTGCACAGAATCAAAATAAAAGGAAGTTTCCAGAATTCTCAAAGGGGAAAATTCCTAAAAATCCTTTGAGTAGGAATTTTTCAGAATTCCTGGATGCGTAGTTCCTCAGAATTCCTGTAGAAAGAATCGCTGATGGCGGAGTTTATTTTAAAATAAATATTCCAGAATTCCGAGAGGAGAAATTTTTCAGAAAGAGTTTCTTAAAAATGATACCAGGAGGATTTCTAAAAAGGTGTTCGCTAATATTTCTATTTTGTGTGAAATAGTTTAATGGTGGTTTTGTCGTTGCCAGAAATACTACGATGATCACCGTATCGGACCATTTGAGGGCACATTACTTCAAAATATGTGTCATCAGTAATAAAATCAGATTTCTTTAAAAAAGGTACCATATCCGGTGAATCAGAGGCGTAGCGAAAAAAATTTGTTGTGAGGAAGGGGGACTCAAAAAGAATGACTCACAATCTTTTCGTTTTCTAAGCTTCTTTCTAGCAAATAAAATAATTAACACAACATATCGTTCTCCAAATTTTAAGAATACTTAGAAAGGACTCGTTCGTACCGACATAGAATAAAAATGGATATTACTCCAACATTTATTACTTCCCAGTTCATATAAGAATTCCCTGGAGTATAAGTTCTAACCTCCTTGAGAGCTGCTAGCTTTTTTAAATCATTTCTGCTTTAAATCATTTCTGTGTTCCGTAGAATTAATTTGAATGAGCGTTCAACAATTTTTCCATTTCAGTTCATCCAAGAATTCCCTGGAGCTGAAGGTCTTAAGGTCTGCACGTGTATCCTCACGGCTGTTATCTGTTTAAAAAAAATGACTATGTGCCTTGTAGTCTGTAGAACCAAATTGGATACGTTCTCAGTATGAAAAAATATAATATTCCAGGTCTTCTTAGAATTTTCTTGAGTATACACCCTATCGGCCGCTTTTTTTTGCTAAAAGTGGTTCATGCTCTATGTGATCCATATAACTTAATTAGATAAGCCTTAAATATGAAGTCAAATGCTATTTGATTCAATTGATCACAAGCAGCGAGGTCTTTCTTAGCCATGCGGTAAGATTTATTTATTTATTTATTACCAGACTAAGGCCGGAGTGGCCTGTGCAATACATAAAAATCTTCTCCATTCAGCTCGATCCATGGCAGTTCGCCAACAACGCAGTCTGCAAATCGTCCTCCAGCTGATCGATCCACCTTGCCCGCTGTGCACCTCGCCTTCTTGTTCCCGTCGGATCGTTGTCGAGAACCATTTTCACCGGATTACTGTCCGACATTCTGGCAACGTGCCTGGTCCACCACAGTCTTCCGATTTTCGCGGTGTGAACGATGGATGGTTCTCCCAACAGCTGATGCAACTCGTGGTTCATTCGCCTCCTCCACGTACCGTACGCCATCTGCACCCACTATAGATGGCACGCAGCACTTTCCTTTCGAAA
The DNA here is from genome assembly GCF_024139115.2 of Armigeres subalbatus. Taxonomy (NCBI): domain Eukaryota; kingdom Metazoa; phylum Arthropoda; class Insecta; order Diptera; family Culicidae; genus Armigeres; species Armigeres subalbatus. The sequence continues at coordinate 29,003 of NW_026943421.1, read as the reverse complement.
ACTCCCAGTGCGCGTTGGTCCTCCACGAGCTTCGTCCAGCTCTCGTGTCCGTAGAGAACTACCGATCTAATAAGCGTTTTGTAGATAGTCAGTTTGGTACGGCGGCAAACTCTATTCGATCGGAGCGTTTTGCGGAGTCCAAAGTACGTACGATTTCCTGCCATGATGCGTCTTCGAATTTCTCTGCTGGTATCGTTATCGGCGGTCACCAGTGAGCTCAAGTACACGAATTCTTCAACCACCACGATTTCGTCACCACCGATAGAAACTCATGGTGGGAGGCTTACATTGACCTCTCTTGAGCCTCTTTATATCATGTACTTCGTCTTCGACGTGTTGATGACTAGTCCAATCCGTTTAGCTTCGCTTTCCAGTCTGATGTAGGCTTCCTCCATCCTCTCAAAGTTACGTGCCATGATATCAATGTTGTCGGCGAAACCAAATAACTGGATGGACTTCGTGAAAATCGTACCACTCGTGTCAATCCCTGCCCTTCGTATTACTCCCTCCAAAGCGATGTTGAATAGCAGACACGAAAGACCATCACCTTGCCGTAACCCTCTGCGCGTTTCGAAGGGACTCAAGAATGCCCCTGAAACTCGAACTACGCACATCACCCGACCCATCGTCGCCTTGATCAACCGTATGAGTTTATCCGGAAATCCGTTTTCGTGCATTAGCTGCCATAGCTGGTCCCGATCGATTGTATCATATGCGGCTTTGAGGTCGATAAATAGATGATGTGTGGGCACGTTGTATTCGCAGCATTCCTGCAATACCTGACGTATGGCGAACACCTGGCCTGTGGTAGAGCGTTCACGCATAAATCCCGCCTGGTGTTAGTCGGCGGCATAAAATTTGGGATAGTAGGCAGCGTACAGCAATGTGATTGCGTGGTAGTTGCTACAATCCAGCTTATCTCCCTTTTTGTAGATGGGACACAAGACACCTTCCATCCACTCCTGCGGCAAAACATCCCCCTCCAAATCTTGGTAATGACCCAGTGCAGCGCTCTAACCAGTGCCTCACCACCGTGTTCAAATAGCTCTCCTGGTAGTTGGTCAACTCCAGAGGCTTTGTTGTTTTTCAGCCGGCCGATCTTCTCCTGGATTTCCTGGAGATTCGGAGCCGGATATCGCATGTCCTGCGCGCGTGCTCCTAGGTTCATTACCATATCGCCACCGTTGTCTGCCATATCGCCATTCAGGTGCGTGAACGGTTCAACTTGTCATAGAACTTTCGTGCGTTATTGCGCGGTTTCTTCACGGTCTCGATCTTCCTGCTGCCGCGTTTTCCTCCGAAAAATCGAGTTTTGTCTTTTCCGCGCCTGTTTGTATCGTGCCTCGTTCGCCCTCGTGCGGTGTTGCAGCAATTTCGGCCATGCTGCATTCTTCTCCTCAACTAACTGCTCACATTCGCCGTCATACCAGTCGGAGCCACCGTGCCTAGGGGTTGCGGTGCTTCCAATGGCGGATCGAATATCTCTCCAGCCATCTCCAACAGATGCAGCGCCTAGCTGCTCTTCCGTTGAGAGTGTCACTTCCAGCTGCTGTGCGTAGTCTTGGGCTAGTCGACCGTCTTGTAACCGTCCAATGTTTGGCCGCGGCGGACGACTCCGACGGGTGTTGTTCATCGTCGAGAGTGTTGAGCGCAGACAGACTGTAACGAGATAGTGGTCGGATTCAATATTCTCACTGCGGTAAGTGCGTACCAAGATGGTATTGCCTGAATTTCTCAAAATTGCACGCGGCGAACCCTTCATGAAAGGTACCGCCGCGCTTTCTGCACCCCGTTTACTTGATTCTTATGGGTGAATAGCATTGCGGTGTATCGTTTGGCGCGGCCGTACCTTTCGACAGTCATTCGCCGCGTGAAGTTTTGTGCAAGTACCCATTTGGGAACATTACAAACGCCGCGCAGTGTATCATATCCAGAAAATCTGACAATAAGAAGAAGGTGTGGAGGAAGTCCATACTTGGTGGTATTAGTAAGCTGAAAAAATAAACATAGTTTGAGGGGAAAGTATGTGACGTCACACCGTTCCATCCTTCCATGAACCTTTATGGGCCATGTTCAAGAAAACATGTTTTGCCGGATTGTTTGCGGCCCGCAAAATGATGAAACTATTTGTGTAGGAGCAAAATGAGAACCACATCAGCAAATTAATAATAATCTTCTCAAATTATAGCAATTCACTGCTCAAATTACAAAGCATTCTATACACGCACTTCTGCCATTATCCACGAGGCATACGGTTTTCAACGCTTTTCAGTATATAATAACAACTTCCACATTATCATACATGTTTTGCTTTCTGGGCAACAAGGAAAATAACAAGATGTTTAATATTATCGATATCCTCAGTCACTCGCTCAGTTATCTGTAATAAGATCAAACATTATTTGGAATATAATGAACTTGCCTCACCGCTAAATATTTTCCATGTTATTGTTTGGATAACAAAATGCTGGTTGCCCTTGATACGATGGTGCGCTGTTAGACGCTAGGAGGGGAAATCGAAGAAAATTTTATAACAAACTCTGTGACGTCAGCCGTCGTCATGTAGTTGAGAAGGTTGCTAAGACGCGAAAGAAACGACGCACTACTACTTTTAAATGGCTGTGTAATACACCAAATGAATCACCTCACCTTTCTTACACCATATTGAGTGCGTACGTTCGTGATGTCGGAGAAGAATTTACCGTCGATTAGAACGTGGTCGATTTGGTTTTCCGTTACTTGATTAGGTGATTTCCATGTGGCCTTGTGGATATTCTTGCGGAGAAAGAAAGTGCTTCGGGCTACCATTCCGCGGGAGGCTTCGAAGTTTATGCATCGTTGGCCGTTATCGTTCGATACGGTATGCAGACTATCCGGTCCGATGACCGATCTATACATTTCCTCCCTTCCTACCTGAGCGTTCATGTCACCGATGACGATTTTGACGTCCGCAGTGGGCATCCATCGTATGTCTGCTCCAGCTGTGCATAAAACGCTTCTTTCTCGTCGTCGGGTCTCGCTTCGTGTGGGCTGTGCACGTTGATGATGCTATAGTTGAAGTATCGGCCTTTTATCCTCAGCTTGCACATCCTTGCGTTGATTGGCTGCCAGCCAATCACGCGTTGGAGCATCTTACCCAGCACTATGAAGTCGGTTCCCAGCTCGTTGGTGGTGACACAGCTTTGGTAGAAGGTACTCGCTCGATGCCCGCTTTTCCACACTTTCTGTTCTGTCCAGCAGATTTCCTGCAGCGCTACGACGTCAAAGTTGCGGGGATGTAATTCATCATATATTATCCTGTCGCAACCTGCAAAGCCTAACGACTTGCAGTTCCATGTTCCATGCTTCCAATCGTGATCCTTTATTCGTCGCCTAGCTCGTTGCCAATTGTATCGAGTCGTTTTATCTTCTATGTCGTTCGTAATGGTTGTTTTTGAAGGCGGCTTATTGGGCCTGCGCAAACCTCCTGTCTCGTCGGAGGCCGTCGTGTCAGGGCTGTTTAGCGTCCCACCTAACACCAGGACTTGGGCTTGTGCGCTTTGAGCGGCACACGGTCGCTTTGGCGGAGCCTACTTGCGGATACATACAGCTTTTTATAGAAGTTTAACAGGGCCCACTGTCAAACCCCACCACATCCTAGGCAGGCACCACAACTCGCAGATGGTCTGGGGAGGGATCGTCGAGCCCTTGCACATAGTACCTGCTGCCCCCAAATGCGGTAAGATGCGTAGCTACAAAGCAGACAAAGCTGAAGTTGTCTGGGTTCTATTTCCAATCAGGTCGTACACTAATTACGTAAGCACTTCGGGGGAGAGGGGGGTCTGCCATTTTTTACGCTCTATATAAATAAAAAAATGATTTGTATAGGAAAAATCTTACCCATCTTGAAAAACCAAGAAAAAATGCCTTCGTAATTAGGGCCCCGTTGGACCTGTACTCCAATTCTAGAAAATCTTGAGTGGCTTAGAATGGAACAGGCATTAAATTGACCTTTCCTTGGGTGTCGTTTTTATTGTTTCAGTCGTTTCAGATAATAAAGTTGTTTACCAAAATGAGATGTTGTAAGGTGTTGTAGAAGTTGCGATAAGTAATAGTACAGACATAATTCAACACAGCGCTGTATTGATTTATCACACTAATATTAGTTAAGCTATTGAATGTGTGTTGGGGCGTTTTTCCCAGACACTTGTTGAAATCCATTTTTCAAAAAAGATATATTATGTGTTCTCTGTAATATTTTTATAAAGCTACTCACAGGCAATACATTTGCAATTTTTTGGACTACCAGATAACACTTAGTTTGCATAAATTGCGTTGAAAAGTAAAACAAATTAGTTTGGTTTTGCCTTGGGGGCAAATTATACCGTCTTACCCTACACGCACATAGCAATAATGGAGTACTGCTTGCAATTTTTGAATTCAAAGTGCCTCAGGGTGTTGTGTTTTACCTAAAACTATTGCCCAAAACTAAACTTCGATACAGAATATATCGAATTCGTTTAAAACCAGTTTTTGTTGTTTTCTCGGAATAGAGCTAAATGAATATATGCAGTTTCTCAAACAAATGATTCAGTTGTGGTTGTGCTAGTTGGTATAATTGTCTATCTTACTTAAGTGGATTAAGTAATTAAGCCGTTTATCCATTTAGTGATTGCAAGCAAATATTGGCAAGAAGTTTATAAGTCACGAAGGCTCATCACCCACAATTCACAAACCGCCCATCTGCAAAAGCACATTCTATGACGTGGTGTAATCGGTTAGGAAACCTGTCGCAACGGACGATGGTGTTATACTTTATGAGATTAAATCGTCGTTACCTTACCGCCATTACTCCGGTCAACCTGCATCATAACAAAAAAGCAGATGGCTAACAGGATTATTGCATTTGCTTCCTTGTATTGATCGGACATCTAAATAGTGAACGAGTTTTCTTCGTTATCTGAATGGATTAAGCATACGCCTGTCACAATCATCCAAATTCCTGCCACGGACAAATAAATCAACCCAAAATTTTAGTTCAAAGTACCTAAAGATGAGAACATCACATTTTTTCATTGATTGTTGTCAAAGCAGAGATGCATCGACTCAACCGATGTTGCTCGGCACAATAATTCAAATTCGAGTAAATTCGTGTATTTTCAATTTTGAGTTGGATAAACTAATCTTCGGGTTAGCTAAACTTAACTTTGGGTAAATTGACTGTCCCGTGGGGTTAAGGCAAAAGTGTCAGAAAAGTGATTTTATTCATAATTGGGTTATGAGCCGAAGTAGGGGTTTGAGTGGAAACAACCCACGAGTGGAACAACCCACCCACGGCAGTTTTGGGGGTCGTAACTCGAATAATAATGAAAACTATATACTTTTATTCCAATCCATTGTAAGCCGTTTTGTTCATTTGAGAGAACTTACGATTCTCAAGATTGATCGGAAACAGCCTATAGCCAAATATGTCTGTCTTTATATGAGTGAGAACAATCAATTGCGTTGCGGTTTCTATTTTGGAATTAATGCAATGTTTTTGCAGCATCAAGGGTATGAATAAAAACATTTTGCTTTTTTTTTCGTTTTCGTAGTTCTGCGCTAACCAAGAAAAGTGGAGTGCACCATAAAAACAATTGAAAAGTGTTAATTGAGTAGCCGCCCAAAACGTCTCAATGAAGAAACCTGATAAAGATGTCTATCGCAGCCGTTCGCTTTCGTGATCGGTAGATTTTCCAATTATCAGGTGAAATGTGTGAGCCTATCGAATAGTAAGTTAATGTGCAGTTGCTATGAAGACGTAGTCAATCCGGGCAAATCTAATTTGTTGCTCTGGAGAAGCAATAAAGCCGCCACTGACAGAGGAAGGCAAAGAGAAATAGTAAAAGCCAAGTGATGACTATGGAAAGTTAACGGTTTATTTTTAATCTCTATTTTGGGTTAGTTGTACAACGGCAGATTTAATGTCTGTCCAACAGACAAGCTTAGTGTTTAGTAAAGTTTTCAATCATTGATTTATATTACATATTTTATTTCTTTCAATTCCACGGTTAACAACTTCATTATTGGACGATTCGATTAAACACCTTATTAAAAATTAATATCATAATTGAACAATGGTAAATATTTAAGATATTTTGCTGACATTACATTGGATCAAAAAGACACCTTGAAAAAGTAATACTAATCATTTTCGAAAATATATGCCATTAGTCATGAAAATAATATGAACTGACATTAGTGGCTATCTTTTCGAATCAGTCACCTTTTAATCTACGATGGATCACTTCTGCACACGTGATGTTATCGATGCTATTTCTGGCTTGCCTATGACCTATATTTATATATTCAGTCAGAACAAATAAAACGTTTATCGGGTGATATTCGCAATGTGACGACAGCAACGCGTGCTCGTGTTTCTAAATAAATCACTGAATGGAGCAAAATCAATTCGCAAATGAAACCAAGGCTAGTCATGCTCAACGTTCACGTGACCAAGCCCTTGTTTTGTGCAAAGCGATAATGTTATTGCAGCTACAGCGCCTAGGAAGCATCGATGGAATGCACCTCCCACCACTGAAAAGGGAATAAATATAATTGTGTGCAGCATCAACACCTTCCTTCGTAGTAATTATTGCTCCATTCAATCAGTCGCTAGATTTTTCCCACTCATTAAATCAAGCTCTTAAAGAACAGTTGGAAACAAATCATAAGCGATGTGCATTCAGCGGCATTAGTAAAAGGCTTTTCATTACATTTTATTTCGAAGAGAAGTGTGAGAAATGGTGTGAAAGGGCGGCATCTATTTCAATAAAACAAATGCAATGCAGATTTTGCATCTACTAACTGGGTGTATACGGAATCCGGAATTACGGATGCTCAACGTGTTGCAAAAGTTTGATCTAAATTCGAAATCGTTTTGGAAAACTTTAAACATTTAACATTTATGGAAATATGTGATTCGCATGTGCTTATTGCACCGGAGTGGGCATATACTGATGATGAAAACGTTGCAAAAGATCTCCCAAGCAACCTGGATGTTTTAGCTTAATCAGCTTGCATTTTAAGTAATTTTTTGTATGGCTGGAGCGCAAAAGTGAACTTCGAAGTTCTGTTAAGCTGTTAGAAACTCGATGTGAACCAAGAGTGAACTTATTGGTTCGGTTAGGAACAAATTTAAGTAAAATGTGAACTTTTGGTTGCTTGGGCTTGGACTGAGCTCTACAACGTGTTTCGGATCTTTGGACATCTCATATTGATGGAATTCGGGTTTTCGGAATGCGCATATGCGCACTGAATTTGAATTAGTGTATGTCGATTATGGATATATTACAAAGGTTGTGTTTTATTTGGTAATTAATATGGTTTGTATTCGAGAACGTTTCGGAAAATCAAAACAATTTTACTGATTTGCATGTATGTACCATGATTTTTTCTTCACTACGAGTTGCACTTTTATTATGTTGGCTACATTTCAACATTCAATATATCGTCAGGGTTAAAAACCGAAACGGTTGATGTAGTTTTGATTAACAGCGAAAAGTAACGATTACAAGCAGCATGTTTATTGCATCATTTACTCTTCAAATTAAATTAAATGGTAGAAACGTGCTCGAAAGAATGCGGAGCAAGTTTGTTTATAAACATTAGCAAACCATAAGTGAAGAAAATAATGGTTTTATCAGATAGAAAGTTTCAACTTCCTTCCTGGTTCAGACAAATATTTCAAGCTCTTTTTAGTGGAATGTATTCATCCGTCGAAGACGAGTTTAGTACTCTCCATTTAATTACACTAATTATTTTGTTATCTTTGCAGATCGACCAGTTGAGTCAAGTACGAGACACTGAAGACGACCACACAGTTGTGGTCGAAATACATATCTGCAAAGATAACTAAATAATTAGTTTTCCTTCCTGGTGTTATTTATTACCTGCTGCTTTGCCTTGTCAATCGTTAATAAATTTGATCATTTGACAACGCTCGGTCATTGCGTTCAAAAGTTATGAAGAAAATGGTGGAGAGACGCATTGTGATTTCGTGTTAATAAAAAATAAAAATATTACAACCGCTCAAAATCCGCAATCATTTGCCGGTCGAGCAATTCATACCTAATGCAATCAACGAACAAATTTTTATCCTACATTTCTGGAAATTTACCGACGATGAATGATTTCCATACCCATTCTTCAACGGAAAATAAAGGGCGAAACCTTCGTGTCATTTGTAGCAGATTGCAAAAAAGTTTGGATATTTTTTCCACTTACTTGCAAAAATGAAAAATTTCCTCGAATGCTTTCAAAACTCAGCTTATAATTTTCCCACATAAGCCGAGAGCTTCTTATTTGAAACCTTCTAGCAGACATATTGTCACTATGAATGGGGTTCCAATTAATTGGTAAAGCAAAGCTACATATTTAGAACTTCTACTAAATAAAAAAATAACTTTTTAAAATCATATTGAAGGCATTAAAGCCAAATGTAACAAATATATTAAGTGTCTATATCCACTTATAAACAGACAATTTTGATTTACAAACAAATTTTTAGACTAGCCTAGTTGCTACAATACCAGAAAGAAGGCACATCAGAGGAATAAAAATAAAATTTTGAAAATGATTCTGATGTTGCCTCCGTGGTATAGTACCAATGAACTTCATAGAATTTCTAATATTGAGACATTGCAACAAATGTTCAACAAAGTAATTTCCAATTTTAGACAAAAATCGTTGCAATCTTCTATTGCAGCGGTTCTCAACCTTTTTTTTGAGAGCATTGACCGTCATTGAGGTACCCCCTATTTTTGCTGTAAATAAAAATAAGCATCACTTAAAACATATGATCAGAAAACTCACCAAAAAGTTGTCTAAAGTTTTCGCTATTCCGTGAAGCTTCCAATTTAAATAAAGTTTATACGTCAGGCTTCCTATAAGTGTTTGAGGACTTTTGGAGTTTTCCGAACCTTTGAAAGGAGGCTTCCGAGCCTCTTAAGGAAAGGCTTCCGAGCCTTTTGAAAGGAGGCTTCCAAGCCTTGCAAAAGAAGGCCACCAAGCATCTTGAAAGGAGGCTTCCGAGCCTCTTGAAAGGAGGCTTCCCAACCTCTTGAAAGGAGGCTTCCCAGCCTCTTGAAAGGAGGCTTCCCAGCCTTTTGAAAGGAGGCTTCCCAACCTCTTGAGAGGATGTTTCCAAGCCTCTAGAAAGGAGGCTTCCAAGCCTCTTGAAAGGAGGCTTCCCAGCCTCTTGAAAGGAGGCTTCCCAGCCTCTTGAAAGGAGGCTTCCCAGCCTCTTGAAAGGAGGCTTCCCAGCCTCTTGAAAGGAGGCTTCCAAGCCTTTTGAAAGGAGGCTTTCGAGCATATTGGAAGGAGGCATCCAAACCTCTTGAAAGGAGGCTTTTTAGCATCATAAAAAGAAGCTTCAGAGCCTCTTGAAACGAGGCTTCCAAGCCTATTAAAAGAAGGCTACCAAGTCTCTTGGAAGGAGGCTACCAAGCCTCTTGAAAGGAGGCTTCCGAGCCTCTTGAAAGGAGGCTTCCGCGCCTCTTGACAGGAGGCTTCCGAGGCTCTTGATAGGAGGCTTCCGAGCTTCTTGAAAGGAGGCTTCCGAGCCTCTTGAAAGGAGACTTCCGAGCCTCTTGAAAGGAGGCTTCCCAGCCACTGGCGGAGCCAGCTATTGTTATTTGGTGGGGCACCGCTTGGTGCAAGAATAATAGCCGTTGAGAACAATGGTGTGATTGCATCGTGTGGTGCCCCAACTCTGTCTCCGCCAGTGTTCCCAGCCTCTTGAAAAGAGGCTTCCGAGCCTTTTGAAAGGAGGCTTTCGAGCATCTTGGAAGGAGGCATCCAAACCTCTTGGAAGGAGGCTTCCTAGCCTCATGAAAGGATGCTTCTGAGCCTCTAGAAAAGAGGCTTCAAGCCTCTTAGAAGAAGGCTACCAAGTCTCTTGAAAGGAAGCTACCAAGCCTCTTGAAAGGAGGCTTCCGAGCCTCTTGAAATGAGGCTTCCGAGCCTCTTGAAGGGAGGCTTCCGAGCCTCTTGAAAGGAGGCTTCCGAGCTTCTTGAAAGGAGGCTTCCGAGCCTCTTGAAAGGAGGCTTCTGAGCCCCAGGTTGAGAACCGCTGTTCTATTGCAACGATTAGCTCTTTGTACCATTAGTTTAAATTAGGTTAAGTTCAAAATATTGTAATTCCTTCATGGTTTAATTAAACCAGCGGAAAATCCTAGCTGCCAGAGGCAATTGAAATGTATTTATGACAACTAAAAATGTATCATAGCAAATAACGATGAGAGTGTTAAGAAAACATGGAATACCTATACGAAAATTATTTTAAGCTTTTAGTGGAATGTATTTACATGTCATAAGACGAGTTTGTACTATTCCATTTATTTCCACTACTTTATTGTAACTTTGACAGATACGCATTTCAACGTATTTCGAGGCCGTCTACAGTGTCTCGTACTTGAGTCCAGTCATTGTGGTAGATCTCCTCCTATATTCAATTCTATTAATGAATGAATCACTTAATCTTATCAGCAATAGTAACCGAACAGTATCAAATATGCACTACTCGTCCATATCGTGCGAATCAATTTGATGTTACCTCTGACTCCACGTGAAGTTGTATCGGTCAGTCGCGCAATAAAACCGAAGCAAATCTCGATACAAAGTGGGAAACCACCCCAAAAATTGCTTATGACACTGTTTCATGAGTTGCATGATACTTACACAATTTCCAATCTCGATATAGTGGCAGTGGCTAGAAACCCATTATCATATATCAACAAATGTTTAAAGGAAATTAATTTTACTTGAGAATAAAAAACGATGGCCCATAAATCATGTGAATCGAACCTTAATTGTATTTTAGGTGAATCGTGCTCCATATTAATCGAATCGAATAAATTACCTCGCATTCCATTTCAAAACACAACTTAAACGAATGACAATTATTAGGTCTGGGTTTACAATTTTTAAATTCTGGTGCGTTTGACATTGAAACAAGTACCGTCAACAGTCACATATTTTTCAGCTTTCAGCTTTCATTGTAACCTTTTATCAAAATTCACAATGAACTGTCAAATGGACAGCTGAAAATGTGAGCTCAAGATTCATGAGCCAGTCTATTGGCTTAAGGACGGTCATTGCATCATCACTGCCAGCAGCCGTCGTAGCCCCGTTCAGCCGGCTGCCAAAGTTTTGCTTCTTGCAACTTGATCTTATATCGACTGTAATTTACCTAGTGCGAGTGCAAGCCCCACTTAAAGGCACTGAGTGATCATTGCTCACAGTTGATGAGAAAATTTGGTGGGACCAAAAATATGATTTACTGCGTTGTTTTTGTTTATCTGGGAATCGAGGTGATTTGGTAATTGGAATCTGAGACGATTTCGATCGAGTGGTCGTCGTTCCGAAATCACAAACGTAGGTTAGCCGAAATTCATTCATTTTCTTCAATGTTGACTTCAAAACAATTTCGAAAGCGTAAGAGATTGACTTCCACTGTTATAAGCTGCAAAGTCAATTTATATTAATGCATTATAAGACAATATTGATAATACTCATAAAATAAATTCATTAATATGCTTTTAGCTCTATATAGAGCTAAATATATATTAACTATATATAGTTGGCTTAATAAATGAGGGGATTGGAATAGGGATAGGGATCGTATGGACACCCTAAGGAATCACATCATGTTCACGTTGTAAAAAACGTTTGAAAACGTTTTAATATTGTAATCACTTACGTGAATCTTAAGGTGAAACACTACGATGGCTTGAAGTCAATTTAGTGGTAAACAATCAGATTTTGTGATTTTTATAACAATGAAAATCAGAATGAAAAAATTCCGGTTTAAAAGTATGAGTGTGAAAAGAAATAAGTGTGTGGGTAAAACGGAATTGTTAAGAAATTGAGCTTAAAGCAATGAATTTAATTGATTGTTTGGATAGGCTAAGCATATGTATAAAATGTGCCTCTTGAAATAAATATGTTGGATAATAATTGATATATTGTTAACTTACAATGATTAAATTGCCGGACGCTTCGAAACCGGACACTACAATTGTAATTTGAATTTATTTACCATATCAACAAGTATTTCTTGGGTTATCAATGCAGTGAACGACTCTTAGACTTGAAACCATTTTAACAAATATAAGTAATCCGTGATCTGTGGTAAAAACTTGAAAATTAGAGCTAAAAGGCATGTTTTTACAATTGCTCCGATTTCCGGACATGCTGAAATGATGTTTAATAACTGTTTATCATTATTCATTGCATATTATTCGGCAACTCGGTCGTACGAAACCCATTTTTTTGTTAAATATCTTGGCTGGGCACGTGGATTCTTTTTCGCAAATTTCATATCAATTTGTCCATTTCGAAACATGTGCTGTGCATATGCTCAGCCAAGATATTTAACAAAAAACTGTTTATCAGTTAGGTTAATTAAAATCAAATGATTAGTAATGAGCAAGCATAGTTACAATTTTATCAGATTTAAGTTGCTACACCCCAAAAGAAGCATTGCTTGCTTTCAGCTTATCGATATATACTAGACCTCTTCATGTTTTCAAAAAGTATCAAAAATTCAACCGGTTAGCCCAGCATCACAATTCTTATGCCAAAATAAGTTTGTCAAATTTTCAGCTAATTCGGATAAAATTTCGAGGTGGCTCAAGTCAATTTAGTGTTTTTGGGCTATTTTCAATTTAGGAAAAAAATTAACAAGAGATATAAACGTCGAAAACTATCGCAACAACATCTATACGGAAGCTTTTGGTGTGTTTTACAAGTCTTGTGAACATTGTGATTCGTTCCGTTCACGTTATGTCCATGTTAAATTGATTTTGAAGCTTTTAAGGGCATAAGCTTTTACGAGCAAGCATAAACATACTGTTTCCCCCAAAAGTCGTTGTTCTACAAAATTTTTGAGTTTATGGCAAATTATTGTTAATTTATTATCTTATTATTTCTCCTTTTTCCCTGGAAATTTGAGTAATATAATTGCCCATGTGCGATTTACCGTTAAATTCTTAAAAATCAGAAGCTGAACATTTGTCATAAATTTGCACGTTAGGAATTTGTTCGAACAAAACATAAATCTAATCATATGATATTTGATGCTTACAACAAACGACTTCCAAATTTTGTTAATTTCACCATATGTCTGGTTGTATGAAAGTATTAGATTCCCAATTTTGTATATTGCAATTAAGGTCATTTCGACGGAATTGTTTGTGCTCGCGTTTTCGGGGTACACCACTCGATATGGCGGCGCTCAACTGTCATTTTTGTTGATTTAGCTTTGCTGCGTCGCAGCATGCGGGAAATAATAAAAATGACAGTTGTGCGTTGCTTCCGTATCGAGTGGTGTGCCCCCGAAAACGCGAGCACGTTTAAACTTGGATTCCGTCAGGAGTGACCTTAAATGCTCCATCTTGGTTTCAAATGCTGTTTTTTGTAGTCCTGGTCAATCTCGGAGCAGAAACTTCGAGGTGTCTTTGAACGGATTAAATTGGCTATTTGAGAATCAATATAGCTAAACTCGAAGTGTCCGGAAATTCGAAGCAAAATTGTCCGGTATTTGAAGCATCCCTTATACTGTGTCCGGATTTCGAAGCAAGCGATGTTCAATGTTTTCAATTATATTAGCTATTTCGTGCATACAAAATGCCATTTTCAGTACACTACAGCAAATTTGATAAGTTAATTTTGACAGGGTGTGTGATCACTCAGTGTCAAGTACTTACTTCCATTTGAAATATTTAACTGAAAATTCAGCAGTGCTTAGGTATCCGGACTTCGAGTCAAAACGGTACATTTAAAAATTACTTAAAATGCTATGGGTCTAAACAAAATTAGGAAATTCGAATTTCCTATAATGAATGCTTGGCGTTTTCGGAGGTAAACAATACAAACCTTTCAAAATTAAATTTTGGTGAAAAAATGTATGTACTTCATATGGTCCATATTACACACACCTGAACCTGTCCGTTTTATTCCAGGGGCTGTCCACAAACCACGTACAAGGATGTTAACGATTATTCAGTAATTTGCATTCGATCATTTAGTAGTTTGTCAATAACACAGTCCAGAATGAATTTCAAAATAGGTTGTATGGTGGACTTCTAGTGCGAAGGTGTTGCTACAGCTTTGCCTAATGGTTCGTTATTAGAATTAAACTATTAACGGAGTTAGAGCACTAGTTGCAGTAACTTAAACTAAATGATTGGAATTTTGTTATCATTTCGTCTAAGTTACTAAGAAACTAGAGCTATAATTCCGTTATCAGTGCTATTCAAACAACGAATCATTAAGCAGTGTTGTAGAAAAACATTCGCACTAGAAGTCCACCATACAACACATTTTGAAATTCAGCTTATGGAATGTGTTATTGACAAACTACTAAATGATCGAATGCAAATTACTGAATGATCGTTCACATCCTTGACCACGTAGACCAGTGGACCCTAGCATGCTTACTATTGAGGGCCGCATTTCAATTTTGAACTGTTGAAGCGGGCCGCAGTATGTTTGCAATATTTGTTTTTTATTTCAAATTGAATTTTAGTACAACATGATTTTTAGTAACTAAAATAAAATTTATTCCTGTGAGTCTTTTTCAAATAACATACTTGGAGGACATTTAATTCTGCAGGTTTTATCGCCGTAGCTGACTATGAGTGGATACTACTGTTTCTGCTCTTTCAGACTCTTTCAAAATCTTTTGCAACACCATCCTTTCGGTTCAGTTAGCAGAAATTATTCTGAGCCATTTTTTCCAAATGATCATATGACCTTATGCATATATTTTTAAGGATTATTGTCCACTATAAGTTGTCGCACAAATAACGAAAGCATGTTTCAAAAGCGTTTCTGTATTCCGAGCCTTGTTTTCATGCTTTCCTATTAATTTAATTTTCTGAAACCTTTCTTTCAACAATATTGAAGTTTGGAAAAATTTAGATTTCTTTCAATATTCTCCGTAGCTGGTAAATCCAGCAATTTTCCAGTTGAATGTCGCCGAACCATAACTTATTTTTAATCAGTAAAAGCATTCTTCTTACGAAGCAGTGTAAGGCAACATTATTCTTATATGAAGTTCAACATTAAGTTCGTTTAAATCCGTGAAGAAAAAATACACATTTTCTATTTTTATAGCCCGGGGCAATAACATCGAAATATGTTTGCTATTTTGCATGATCTACATAATATTAATGAAGTGATCAATTTCAATAATCATGATGATAACACGATTTATGCTTTATAACAACAACATAGTGATAATTGTGCAAACTTAACAGAATCCCTGAATGTAACGAAAAAATTTGCACAATGAAAAGCTTTTCTTGTTGTATAACGGCTATCAATGGGCCACATGTACTGTATTCTCTGAAATCCTTCGCGGGCCGCATGCAAAGGCTTGGAGAGCCCCCTGAAATCTACGTAGACTTTTTCAAAATCTTACGAAATATAATATGTGAAAGGAGAAATTTGGAAATCAACCACGTTTTAAGCAATTCAGCTATTTATTCAAATCCATTCCAGTATGTAAACATTACAATACAATTCGGATTTCAAACATTACAAAATCAAAATGAACAATATCCAACAAAATAAATCAATAATTAAAATCAATTAATCGAAATCAAATTTAATCCACTGTCCATAGCTCC
Source organism: Armigeres subalbatus (assembly GCF_024139115.2). NCBI lineage: Eukaryota > Metazoa > Arthropoda > Insecta > Diptera > Culicidae > Armigeres > Armigeres subalbatus. The sequence continues at coordinate 13,350 of NW_026943421.1, read as the reverse complement.
TGAAACCAAATCTCAAAGGCCAATTAATTTCATGTTTGTTAAATTCGATTCCTCCTAGAGGTGTGCGCCTCCGCCGCCGACACTTTTGCATCGGCGAGCCTGCTTCAAATCTGTCACGCATCTGACCTACAATTCTCCACGTCCTTTGAAATTTGTAAAAAACCGGAAACAAATTTGTAGAAAACAGGATTTCGAAAAATTTCGAGTTAAAATTTCTAGAATGTCAAGTCTACATTCCAATAAGTTTTTGTAGAATTTTCCGATTGCTAACATTTAATGTTTTCAGGTAATATTCACCTACCTAGAAATCTCCGTAAAAATTCCGATGCTTTTCTTGAAAAAATCCATGCAATATACCGTTGAATAATCAGTGCCAGGAATTTCCTTCTAAATTCCAAAAGTCTTCCCATTAAAATTCCGAGTAATTTTCCGTGAAATTTATGAGTGGTTTCCCCCTATTCAAAAACAAAAGTCCGAATAATTTCAGTTGTAATTTGGGTGAATTTCTCTTAAAAATCTATATACATAAAAATGAATTTCTGGCTGTCTGAATCTTATAGACTCAGAAACTACTGAACCGATCGGCGTGAAAATTTGTATGCAGAGGTTTTTGGGGCTGGGGAAGATTCTTGAGATGGTTCGAGACCACTCCTCCCTTTGGAGTGAACAAGTGAACTTCTCACAAAGCTGCTGTATAAAGTGTTAAAAAAAAGTCTGCGTAGACTTTTGGTATACCCTAGTCTCGCGATTTGCGCGGTGTGGACGATGGATGGTTCTCCAAACACTGATGCAACTCATGGTTCATTCGCCTCCTCCACGTACCGTCCACTATCTGCACCCTACCACAGATAGTACGCAGCATTTTCCTTTCTTAAACTCCAAACGCGCGTTGGTCCGTCACGAGCATCGTCCAGGTCTCGTGTCCGTAGAGAACTACCGGTCTAATATGCGTTTTGTAGATAGTCAGTTTGGTACGGCGGCGAACTCTATTCGATCGGAGCGTTTTGCGTAGTCCAAAATACGTACGGTTTCCTGCCATGATGCGTCTCCGAATTTCTCTCCTGGTATCGTTATCGGAGGTCACCAGTGAGCCCAAGTACACGAATTCTTCAACCACATCGATTTCGTCAGCACTAATACAAACTCGTGGTGGATGGCTTGCGTTGTCCTCTCTTGAGCCTCTTCTTATCATGTACTTCGTCTTCGACGTGTTGATGACTAGTCCAATCCGTTTAGCTTCGATTTTCACTCTGATGCAGGCTTCCTCCATCCTCTCAAAGTTACGTGCCATAATATCAATGTCGTTGGCGAAACCAACTAAATGGACGGACTTCATGAAAATCGTACCACTCTTGTCAATCCCTGACCTTCGTATTAATCCCTCCAAAGCGATGTTGAATAGTAGACACGTAAGACAACCACCTTGCCGTAGCACATTACCTGATCCATCGTCGCCTTGAGCAACCATATCAGTTTATCTGGAAATCCGTTTTCGTACATTAGCTGCCATAGCTGGTCCCGATCGATTTTTATCATATGCGGCTTTGAAGACGCTGATTCGCGGCATTTCTGCAATACATGACGTACGGCGAACACCTGGTCTGTGGTAGAGCGTTCACCCATAAATCCCGCCTGGTACTGCCCCACGAACTCTCTTGCAATTGGTGTTAGTCGGCGGCATAAAATTTAGGGGAGTACCTTGTAGACGCCGATAGTTGCTTCAATCCAGCTTATCGCCCTTTTTATAGATGGGGCACACGTTACCTTCCATCCACTTCTGCGGCAGAACCTCATCCTCCCAACCCAAGTAACCAAAAGTTCCTTTAAGAGTACGTTTTTCGCTTAAGCAGCTCAGTGAAGCTGATTAAGCGAAAAACGTATTTTTTAAGGAACTTTTGGTTACTTGGGAATCCTTTGTAATTACTCAGTGCAGCGGTCAGTGCCTCACCACTGTATTTAAACAGCTCTGCTGGTAGTTGGTCAAATCCAGGAGCTTTGTTGTTTTTCAGCCAGTCGATCTCCTCCTGGATTTCCTGTAGATTCGGTGCCGGAAGTCGTATGATCTGCCCGCGTGCTCCTAGGTTCATTACCATACCGCCACCGTTACCTGCCACATTGCCATTCAGGTGCTGTTCGTAGTGCTGCCGCCAGCTTTGGATTACCTTACGCTCGTTCGTAAGAAGGTTCCCGTTTATGTCCCTACACATATCGGGCTGTGGCGCGTGGCCCTTACGTGAACGGTTTAACTTCTCATAGAACTTTCGTGCGTTATAAGCACGGTACAGTTGCTCCGTCTCTTCACGGTCTCGATCTTCTTGCTGGCGCTGTTTCCTCCGAAAAATCGAGTTTTGTCTGTTCCGCACCCGTTTGTATCGTGCCTCGTTCGCCCTCGTGCGGTGTTGCAACAAATCTCGCCCATGCTGCATTCTTCTCTTCCACTAACTGCTCCCATTCGCCGTCATACCAGTCGTTTCTTTGATCAGGGGGCACCGTTCCTAGTGCAGCGGTTGCGGTGCTTCCAATCGCGGATGGAATATCTTCAAGAGACGCTGCGCCTAGCCTAGCTAGTAGCTGCTCTTCCGTTGGGAGTACGACTTCCAGCTGCTGCGCGTAGTCTTAGGCTAGTCTACTGTCTCTTAGCTCGCGGTGGACGACTCCGACGCGTGTTGTACACCGTCGAGAGTTTAGAGCGCAGACATACTGCAACGAGGTAGTGGTCGGATCCAATATTCGCACTGTGATAAGTTCGTACGTTCGTGGTGTCGGAGAAGAATTTAACGTCGATTAGAACGTGTTCGATTTGGTTTTTCGTTACTTGATTAGGTGATTTCCATGTGGCCTTGTGGATATTCTTGCGGGAAAGAAAGTGCTTCGGACTGCCATTCCGTGGGAGGCTGCAAAGCTGATGCATCGTTGGCTGTTGTCGTTCGATACGGTATGCAGACTATCCGATTCGATTACCGGTCTATACATTTCCTTCCTTCCTACCTGAGCGTTCATGTCGCCGATGACGATTTTGACGTCCCACAGTGGGTGTCGCGCAGAAGCGTTCTCATCGTCGGATCTCCATTCATGTGGGCAGTGCACGTTGATGATGCTATAGCTGAAGAAAAGGCCTTTTATCCTCAGCTTACACATCTTTGCGTTGATTGTCTGCCACCCAATCACGCGTTGGCGCATCTTACGCTTACCCAAAACTGTGAAGCCGGTTCCAAGCTCGTTAGTGAGATTTTCATATGCTTCTAGGAATGAAAAAAAAAAACATTTTTCATACCTGTAGTTTTTTTTAAATATGGTCTGGAAAGTAAGGGAATTTTATTCTCAAATATAAGTCGACATCCTCAAATATAAGTCGGGGCCCTCCTTAGCCGTGTGGTAAGACGCACGGCTACAAAGCAAGACCATGCTGAGGGTGGCTGGGTTCGATTCCCGGTGCCGGTCTAGGCAATTTTCGGATTGGAAATTGTCTCGACTTCCCTGGGCATAAAAGTATCATCGTGTTAGCCTCATGATATACGAATGCAAAAATGGTAACCTGGCTTAGAAACCTCGCAGTTAATAACTGTGGAAGTGCTTAATGAACACTAAGCTGCGAGGCGGCTCTGTCCCAGTGTGGGGACGTAATGCCAATAAGAAGAAGAAGAAGAAGTCGACACCCTGTTATCATATTTCAAAAAAACTGTATATTTATATGTTCTGAAATTATTATGGCACCTATTTAATGTTGTTCAAGGGGTCTTTCACGAATTACGTAACGCTGTAGGGGGAGGGAGGGGGATAGGTCGAGCGTTACGACAAAATTCTGGGATCCCAATATACATCTAAGCAAGTTCTAACCCTCAATGGTATGGTATGATGTCGATATGGTACGCTTGTGCTTATGACTTGTAACGATTGTGAGAGATTTTTGCCTGACCTTATCAATTGAAATCGTTCACACCTCTATTCCGGCTAATACTAAGAATCCCCTAAAACACGCATCATAAAAACAAGTATGTATTATCAATCAATTGGAATAGAGGTATTTTAGAAATTAGAGAAAATTGCTGATATGTTATGGTTTCATCGCTTGATAACCACGCGTGAGACTTTCGTGTCATGTTAATGATTTGGGCTAAGCAGAAACCCCGAAATATTCATCGATGCTCGAAAAAGTGCACTTTACCAATGTGAGCCGTAGTCAGTAATAAATCACAGCGTGTACAATGTATACATAGCAAAACAGTACCAATTAAGTAGTTGCATTTCCGCTTCAGCTCAGCCCGCTGTTACCGAAGATTTTGTTTATATATATTTACTTCATTAGTGAAAAATCGTAACAAACTTACTTTCGATTTTACATACCCACGTAAGTTCACTATAAAAGCTGTACGAAGATTGCCTGGCAGGCATTTACCTGCGGCTTGAATTTGCATGATACATTTATCTGTGTGGATGTATTAATACTGGCATCGTGGCTGGTGATTATCGCGTTCATCATTGTGATGAATTGATTCCGGTGGAAGCTACATGCTGGGAGGAATGGTGCAGTATGCACCCCGTTGACTAAAAATTAATTGAAATTAAATTGATTTTTTGTGATGAAATTTGGAGAAATGGATGCTTTGGTGGGCTTGCTCTGCTTTTGGTAGGGAGATGTTTAAACACCGCACCTGCAGCTTGAATAAGTTATTAACAGCTTCTTTTAAGGCATGTTACTATTTATGCTCTTTGTTCATCACGTGGCTGGAACAGCATTAGGCCATACATTTTAACCCTAGAATCTTCTAGTCTCATCAGACTTCTAACAAAGCTACCTTTAGTATGATTTATCTTTTCTAATTTGTCGCCATTCTATTGGCGAGCTCAACGGATTTACATTTTTTTCTCTCCAAAACATTCGTCCCGGGATTTGAGAAAGATTATTATCCCAATCCACAAGGTGGCCACATTTTAGCCAGTGTGAATTTTACACCCCTTCCCCCCAGATGAGAGCGGTTAAGCTGGGGGCACACGTTGATGGCAATGGCGATGGTGATGCTACAGCTGTCTGCATAATTCACTATCAGCTTTTTCGGCGTGATGCTGGGAGTGAAGTTCGGCCAAGTTGGATGCAGGTGGAACCGTTAGTTTGTCCGGAACTGCCTCTCGACCGGTCGTTTGCTTAGCTTCACTGGTGACTCCTAGTAGATATTGGAAATCGCGAGCTATTGAGCCCAATGTGAATTGAAAGGAAAATCGCAAGTGAAAGTGTTGTACTAATTGATTAAAATTTAGAAAAAGAGACAACACATTTTTTTTGTATCTGCAAAACGTCCCATTTCCTGTAGTATAGAGACAAATACTATTAAGAAAGTGTTCAACAATTGGTCGTAACAAGTCTATGAATAAAATAAAATAGTAAAGTTGTGTGATACATACTTTGAACTCGTGCAATTTGTTGTAATTGTTTGATAAGTGTAAGTATTAAACTATTCTGGTTCTTCAACGACAGGTCGTTATGGTATGTCCTTTTGCTGTGGTTGTGTAAGAATAGTTGATTCCTTTATTAGAGAAAATTGTCACGATTTTTTTTCATTTTCGTGGAAATCGCTTTGGTAATAATCGAAAATTAACGATCAGAAATTATTTTGAGCTTTTAGTGGAATGTCTTAACTTGTCATAAGACGAGCTCGTACTATCCCATTCAACTCCACCACTTGATTGTACCTTTGACAGATACATATTTCGACCTCAATAGTAAGTCGGTCTTCAGAGCCTCGACTCGACAGCACGTTTACAAAATAATCAACTCGAAAAGATGTTATCAAGAATACTACAGGATTGAATAATCAGCAAAGGCCCGGCAATGTTAGACAGCGATAAACATTTGTGATTTTATTTATATATATTTTTTGAATTTTTTTAGTTTTTAGTAGAAAAAATCAAGGATTCAGAAGTCGCTCTCAATAGATAATGAACGACGAAAGACGATAATTTCTATTTGAAATTTTTGTGATTCATTTTAAATATTAGGTGCATGATCCTGAAAATCCTTAAAACCTTAATGAGAAAATTATTTATAGCTGTGAAATCACTTGTCATAGGACGAGTTAGTACTATCCCATTTAAACTCCACCTCTTGATCAACAGTAAGACCGTCTTCCAGTGCAAGTGTCTTGTACGAGTACGACAGTCTAGTTAAGTACGAAACACGGAAGACGGCCTTGCTGTTCAAGTCGAAATACGTTTCTATAAAGTTACAATCAAGTGATGGGATTTGAAAAGGATAGATCTCACTTGTCTTTTGACAAGTAAAGATTTTAATCAGAATGCTAATACGGTGGTAGGTCATTTGGGATTAAGTCGTTTGGCATAAAGGTCGTTTAGCATAAAGGTCGTTTAGCAAAAATGTGGTTTTGTATAATGCCGTTTGGCATAATGGTCATTTGGCATAATTGTGAAATCACCAATTTCGGAACTAATGTAAAATATGTTATTTTTTTATAAATATTGTGGCTTTTACAGCAAAAGAGAGATGTTGTGTTTCGTATCTCCTTTTCCACTTATCATTTTTTTGCCCAGCAGAAGACAAGGAAGATTGATTCCAACTTTCAATTAAGATATTTGCTCGCTTTTAGGTACGGAAAAGTATGATTCCTTCTTTCAAGGGATGTGTTTGTCTGGCAGAAAGCAAAAGAAAATGTGGGTGCGTCATTCAGTTCAGGCTGTTCCTCGGTTTTAGGCAACTGGAGGCATGATCCCTTTTTCATCGGATCTATTTGCCCGGCAGAAGGCAAGAGAGGATATGACTCCTTCTTTCAATTCAGACATTTTCTCGATTTAAGGCAAGGGAAGATGAGATCCTTTTTTTTTTCATAGGATGCATTTGCCCGGCATAAGGAAAAATAGGATATGACTCTTTCTTTCGATTTAGCCATTTTCTCGGTTTAAGCCAAGGGGAGATATGATCCCTTCTTTGAGAGATGCTTTTGTCCGACAGAAGGTTAGCGAGGGTATGATGCCATCTTTCAATTCAGACATTTGCTTGGTTTATGGCAAGGGAAGTAATGATCCCTTCTTTAAGGAATACATTTACCCGGCAAAAAGCAGGATAGGATATAACTCCTTCCAGTTCATGTATTTGCTTGCTTAAGGGTAAGGGAGATACGACTTTTTTTCAAGGAATGCATTTGCCCGGCAGATGGCAAGGGAATTTATAATTCCTTCTTTCAATTCAGAGGGATGTATTTGTCCGACAGATAGCAAGAGAGAATATGACTCCTTCTTTTGATATAGCCATTTGCTCGGTTTAAGGCAAGGGGAAATAAGATCCCTTCTTTGAGAGATGCATTTGCCCGGCAGAAGGCTAGCGAGGATATGACTCGTTCTTTCAATACAGGCATTTCCCCGGTTTAAGGCAAGGGGAGATATGATACCTTCTTTCAAGGAATGCATTTGTCCGGCAGATGGCAAGAGAGAATATGACTCCTTCTTTCGACTCAGGCATTTGCTTTGTTTAAGACAAGGAGAGATATAATAATTTCTTGATGGATGCAATTGCCCGGTGGAAGGCAAGAGAGGATATGATTCCTTCTTTTAATGCAGGCATTTACTCAGTTTAAGGAAAGGGAAGATATGATCCCTTCTTTCGAAGAGTGCATTTGCCCGGCTGATGTTAAGGTAGGGTAAGACGGCCTAATATGCCCCCCTTTGGCGTATTTGGTAGTCCAAAAAGTCACTAATGCATTACCTGTGAGAAGTCATATAAAAATATTACTGTGAACACGTAATAAAGCTTTTTTGAAAAGTCGTGAAAAAATGGATTTCAAAAAGTGCCTGGGCAATACGCACCACCGTAGCCAAAAACGTTTCACAGGCCTTTATTAATATTTTTTTATCACATAATAAAACGGTTACAAATTCTTAAGAGCTTGACATTGAAAAACCAACATACGTCCATTTAAGCAGGTGTGAATTACATTTTAATATTTTCCATATAATTTGGAAGCAACTGCTGCAGGCTCGCAGCGCTTGTGTCCAGTTGGTAAGGACATATCGTCCAGCCTACACTGGGGAGTTTTGACAAGTGAAACATATTTTCGAAAATCATTACATTTTTGAAGATGGAAGCAATTTTATATCATTTTTGTTGCCCAAATGAGTGTTCCAGTGTAAGATTTGCGGACAGTATACTAGCGCCGCTCCAGAATGTTGAGCAAACAAACATTAAAAGTTACATCAAAACTGTTATATTATTATTTTCATTATGTAATACAAAATTACTTCCACATTCACAGAGTATGATGTTTTTACAAATATTTTTAGGTACCAACTGATGTTTACCTTTAGTTAGTTATTGTTTTCAAGAAATCAAAAAGGGGCGTTTTGGCCAGGTGGGGCGCATTATACCGTCTTACTCTATATGGTGCCGATGGATATGAAGCATATGATGCCGATGGTGGATAAGATCGACAAATAGAAGTAATGTCTTCTTGTATGAGCGAATGGGATTCCTTTTGAATAATTTTAAGAACGTATGAATGAATAGGATTCCTCTAACTAATAAAATCGGGGTCTCCAGTAGCGAGCAAAGGCGTAGGATTGCCAATCCAGAGATGGCGAGTTCGATTCTCGGTTCGGTCAGGGACGTTTTCAGGTGGGAAACATTCTCGACTTCCTGGGCATAGTGTAACAACGGATACACAAGATACATGCAATTGTGGCATAGAAAAGCTTTCAATTAATAACTGAGGAAATGCTTATAAAAAATTAAGTTGAAAAGCAGGCGAACTTCCAGTTAGCATGTAGAGCCATTGAAGCCGAAGAAGAAATAATAAAAATGAGAAATGCAAAATTGGCAGATTTTCCTTACATGGGAAACAAAACTAGCCACCAATGTCAATTAAAATCAAAGAAGATTTATTTGCTAGTAGGTGTGTCAACCAGAGCTTAAAATATTAATCTTCATGAAGCAACTTCGGTTCGAATTTTGACAAGCATCGCATGATTATTCAAAACATAGAATGACATAGTCAGACGACTACTCCACTTATTCAATCATTCGACTGTCACTGAGTGTGCTAACTGTATGCAGAAAAAACCAGGCGGGTGCTAAGCTGTCAAATTTTTGTTGCCACCAATCGAGCGAATGCCGACGGCACTAACACCAAGCCGTAGTCTATGAAAAATAAACACTGCAGTGAGTGAGAATGTTCTGAAACGCACAAAGTTTGGATGATGCAAGAAACAACTGTTTCTGCTCAGCACAGAGTTTCTTCTACCAACATAATTATTTATCTGCATATTTCGCGTAAGGAATAAAGTGAAAACACTACATATTTACGGATTTGGTGTATTTTTGTTCGTTGCGATCTTTAATTTAATATGTGCTTTCGACACCACTCTCTCTTGTAAAAACGGTAAACAATACAAATTTATAATAGTATATGAGCATTTTGACATTGGAGTATAAATTTATGCGCCAAAAAAGAGGGTACTGTCATACTTGCCAAACTCCATATGAAAAAAATCCGTTGTCCGCCCTCTGGAAAAAACATAATTAGCATTGTTTATATTGATGTTTACCGTTCAAAGTGCCTCACGGACGAAAAATGGATTCATTTCTATGTGATACATTACTTTACTAATTTAAAACGTGTTCAGATTTCAGATAATTTATCAATTTGTAAAATGTGCATAAATGTTCAACCGAATATTGATAGTCCAAAGCCGACTATGAATGTGTCTTAAGGACATAGTTGGAGGAGTTCCACGATGGCAGTCAATATGGCACCGGACCTTCCACGGGTCAACCCCGCACCTCCCGCACTCCTCTCCCTCCAACATTCGAATGCATCCAACAGCATCGAACAAAAGTATAATATTCAAATTACTAACCTGTCCACAGCATATTTATTCACTTCCCGTGATAATTAACATGTTTCTTCAAAGAGTCCTTTGAATTTCGGCTTGAATTTTATCGTAAATCAGCAGTTTCGTGCCAATTTAATAGTCGTTCGCGATTCGGTGGGCTTATCACTGCACTTCACTTCTTCTCAAAGGGCATAGAAAAATCAAGTTTTTACTCACTTCTCCGCACATGAGCAGCCCGAAATGTTGATAGAATGCAAATTAAACATCACTTTTTGATATAAGTCACTAGTTTGAACCGAAAACCTAATATAAACTGCTATTTTTGCCCGAAAAAACGATTAAAAACTGACCGCGGAGCGAATGTAAACACCGGCAGCGGCAGCAGCAAACTAATGCATAGGGTGGTTCAAAAAATGATTTTGCTCCGCCGCGCTCAGTCGATTATGATTCATAATTTGGGTGTCATCCGATGGTTTGGGTTGGTTTGAATAGAGGCTTACCGTGCACAGGTCGTTTCAGGTTTGTATGACAGTAGATATGGCGAGGTTGAAGTTTACATTATTTTGATTGTGGCACTCCGTCATTGGGCGCTGGCGAGGAGGGAGACCATATGACTGGATGAAGTATTCAAGAGCTTTGATTCCATAGACAGTGGCAGGGTTTGCAGAAATCGCTCTCAATAGATAACGAACAAGAATAATGAAGAGGCAAAAACTGTTCCGGATCATAACAAGCCATGATAACAAATTTATCAAACTTGTATACAAGTGCGAAAAAGCAGAATCCGATAGGCAGCCCCACAGTAAAATTGTGATTTTCGTTTGTTTTTGCTCATTTCGTGTTGGTTACTGCACAGCTGTGTAGAACAAGTTGAAATGTATCATCAGAGCCAGTGCTCCCCACATTTGGAGCTTTCTAAAAGAAATTTATCATGGGGTATAACATCCCGAATCAGTCCTCTATGTGAGCTGACAAGTGAAGAAAGGTGGACTTCACCAACAAAATTCGACTATTTTAGACTCTGGTGTCAACATTTGAAATATTTCTGTTATTAGGGTTATTACAGGAACCTTCTTTACTCTTCTTTTGCCTTTCTTTTGCTGAATGGCTCGATGTTATTCATAAATCACAAAGATATAATATCAATTATGCACGCATTATGCCAAACGACTTTATACCAAACGGGGTACAATCGCTAATACTGGGTTAGGGACAACAGGTCGAAAGATAAAACGTCGAAAGACAAAAGGTCGAAGCGACAAAAGGGTCGAAAAGGACAAAACGTCGAATGGGACAAATGGTCGAAAGAAACAAAAGATCAATAAGATCAAAAGGAACAAAAAATCGAAATAGACAAAAAAAAACTGAAACGGAGAGAATCAATCTCGGAACAGAGTTGCCTTACACAATTGGCAAAAAGCTTTTCTTATTTTTCACAATTGTCAACAATTAAATAAAACTCATTCAATGAGTACAGATGGGTGTTTGAGTTTTCTAAATATCACTTCGTTTTCTCAAAATGGCACACGCCGCACATCAAATACACCGGTGTGTATTAAGGTTCCTCCAAACACACGCGACGAGACAAGCGCGACGCAATTCTATTGCCTGGCGACTGCGATTCTGTCACCATTGATATGAAAGCGTAAATGGAACATTGACAGCATCCGCTCAATGATAGAATCGCGGCGATGAAATCGCTTAGGTCTGGGGGAGCCTTTACACACCGGTGTATTTTCAATGCGCGCGCTTGCATGGCTGTGGCGTGCACTATTTTGACAGATCGAAGTGACATTTAGAAAATCTAGATCTCCATCTATTATTTGCACTCATTCAATGAATTTTATTCAATTGTTAAAAATAGTGAAAAATAAAAGAACAAACTTTTTTTGCCAAATGTATAGGTCAACTCTGTCTCGCGCAATACAAGTTTTATTCTTTTCTTAAATTAACAATTTTTTTGCCTTTCTCGTATACAAAGTATACGTAAAGGCTATATGATCACTCCAAAACCGAACTTTTGATAGAAGGATCGGAGACCCATAGTGTTATATACCAATCGACTCAGCTCGACGAATTGAGGTGATGTCTGTATGTGTGTGTGTGTACAACAATGTGAAACACACTTTTTGGTACTAAGCATTATTCGTTGCAGTCGACGCGGATTGCGGTCTAGTTGTTTCCTATTGAAAATTGGCCCGATCGGTCATTACGCTTCAAAGTTATTGAAAAAAAAACATTGTTTTTTGCCAAGGCCCCCCCCCCTGAACCCGATTTTTGGTAGCGATACTTTGCTGATTTAAAAAAAGGGACGATACTCATTTTTCCTACAGACTTTTACCATATTTCGGACTCGACATAAAATTTCATTGGTTTAGTTCACTGCGTCTTTCGCCACCAAATTAATAGTGTGGGCTGCACATTTGACCGATGAAATGCATGATTCGTTTCCATTCAGATAAGCTCCTGGCTGCATTTTATCATATTTCTGCCGTTATCTGTTCTACACGAGTATACGTGTTTAACATTAGTGTTGTACTTCTTCAAAACATTTTCAATAAAACATTTCAAATTATGTGCAGTTTGTTTTTCCTTTATCTCCATCATTGCAAGTGTTCTGGTGTGTAACATTCCATTTTTTTAAATACGTGCATTGATTCCGAATATTTTACGGTTGTGACGGACATCCCCATCAAACTCGAGACAGAAAAAGTGTTCAAGATCCGTGGCGATCTTATCTCGAATAATGTCAGCTGTTCTTGAAACACTTGAAGCAACGGCTTCTCCATAGACCGAAATATTCAAACTTTTCGCCAGATATCCAATCTTATCACCGCAGGCTTGAGAGTTGAAGAAATTGAATGATATAGATTTTTCTGATACCATTCGAATGATGTCTGTATGGAACTTTGTTGGTCCACTTGAGCAGTAACTTTTTTCAAACGTTTTGCTGGAGATGGTGAGACTGTTGACTGTGACTGTTGAGACTGTTGACCATCCTTACGACTGCGACTGTATCCAGCTATCCCAGTTTTCTCCGCAATATCAGGATGGCAATGAGCCAAATGTCGTTTGATGCTGCTAAAGTTGTCCTTAAGCTTTTTTTTTTTTGCAATTATTTACTTTGCATTTGTAAACCTTCTCTTTCTCATCAAAATCGAAAAAATCGAGTTTTCAAATCAGTGTTTGCCATTTCACCTAAAATGCGAAGTCAAACTGTGACAAACTAAGTTTTGGTTTTTGTAGATTTTGATACTTGTACAGAACGATCAAACACAAGTATTATTAAGTATGCAGTATCTCTAATACCTATTTTTACTACATTCGGCTACAAGACATTCCGAGTTTGTTTATATCCCAAAGTCAAACTACCCTTTGGTTAATTCTCAAAGTATAATGTCCGCTTAATGCAGCCCCTTGTATGCTTGTAATGGATCCTCTAGTGTGTTTGCATTCTAAAAATAGATACTGAATTGACGAGACATAATTTTATTTCATTTTCATTTTCATTTTCAT
>NW_026943420.1:1546-46070 GCF_024139115.2 Armigeres subalbatus | reverse complement strand
TTGAACAAAGCGCACAACAATGAGGATCTGTTATTTTATGCAGGTAAAGGACTATGTCCAATTTCTTCGCCTCCGCTTAACTCTCAGATGGTTTTTACTAGAGGCCTGAATAAGAGAAACGCGGATAGGTATGTGCCGCCAATCGAACCGTCAAAAAACAGCAGCCAATCGAGCAGGAGACCTGTCAAGCAGCCAAAATGTTGGCTCACATACTGAAAACGGCCAAATTCGATTTAATGCCATTTTTAAATAAACAATTTAATAATAATGTTTACATTAGTTCGCAATAATATATGCAAGTCATTTATAGATTATGAAATTAAATTCCATTGTTTATTGGATTATATTGTTATGTGATGTGGTCACATAAAATAGCGGATTGTGAGAATTTATCCACATAAACCATTTCTCCCTTTTTATGTGTTGTTCTTTGACGAAGAAGATTGAATGCAGTGTTGGCAGAGTTATATTTTCTATCCGCGTTTCTCTTATTCAGGCCTCTAGTTTTTACAAATCCGTCTGAACCTGGATTGAATCCTAAGTATAGTGAAAAGACCAGGACTTCTGTTCGATCAAATTTGAAACATAACTCTAAAATTAAGTTTGAATTGGGCAAGTGAATTGATCGACCCATTGGCATGTCAAAAGTGTGACATTTTCTACTTGATGTTGCTAAAATTGTTATAAAGACGCTTAATTCGCGTTCAAGTCCGAACGAACGACTTTCAATTCACTGGGGCGCATATTAATACCATGAATGTCTCTCAACCACAAATTCTAGAGATGGTTGGCAAGATGCACGTGGTGTTTTCTAAGCGCAACGCGTATTACTAATGATGATGATGATAATGATGGTAGCTGCTTACGCTCGCAACTGTCTGGCGGCGGCAGAACTGTTTTCCACTCACTTCCCATCACGCATTTGGTACGTACTCACTCTCTCGTTTCGGCGACAGGTACTCTTTCGCTTGGTTGGCAGTGCTGCTACGGTTGCATTCACACAGTTCATCGGTAGGGTCAGTGTACCAATAACGGTGGTATCCGTGATATATTAAGGCTATAGGGCACTGCACGGACTGCTTTGTCTCTTTTTCGCTGCTAAGAAATTAGAAAACAACAAGGCCAGTCAATTTCAAATTTCATGAAGAACGAAAGAGAAATAGATTCGTCCGTGCAGAGCCCTATTTTAATAAACTAATGAGACACCAATATCATCGGTTTTTTAAACTCACATGCGTGGAAAACAGACACATGCCAAATCGCTACTCATCCACTTGTTTTTAAATGGACTATAACAGTAATCATTAGCACAGCCTTTTTTTTCCAAGGATGTTATCGATCATTTAGTAATTTGCGTTCGATCATTTAGTAGTTTGTCAATTATTCATTCCAGAAGCTGAATTTCAAAAAGTGTTGTATGGTGAACTTCTAGTGCGCAGGATTTTCTACAACTTTTCTAATGGTTCGTTGTTAGAATTCAACTAATAACGGAGCTATAGTGCTAGTTGCAGTAACTTAAACTAAATTATTGGAATTTTGTTATCATTTAGTCTAAGTTACTGAAACTATAGTTATAACTCCGCTACTAGTGGAATTCAAACAACGAACCGTTAGGCAGAGTTGTGAAAAACCTTCGCACTAGTCCACGATACAACACATTTTGAAATTCAGCTTCTAAATTCAGCTAAGTGATCAAACGCAAATTATTAAATGATTGATAACATCCTTGTCCTTCTCAACTTTTCGGCAAAACTAATGTAGATAATGTAAATATCCATCAATTGTAAGGAATCACTCGACATGGCAGTCGATCTGTGCACTGCAAGTTATTTGCTTAGGAAGCTCCGCACTTCCTGATAGGATGCTGACGCTACTTCTGGCGAATGCTCGCACTGACTTGTTGACAGATGTATGCGATTGACCAACACGATCAATCTGTCATCATCGTCATCAACAATCATACGCAAGGGGAATGAATCTAAAAGTATAAGGTATGTATGCACCTCACATCTCCCTTCTGCACAAAAAAAAAAATAAATGCGTCGACAATTATGGTCATAAAGTATATAGATATGCGGAGCAGGCCACTGCTCTGACTGTCATACCATGAGCATGTGTTCCACCTTTTTTCTGCCGATTTGTTTTCTTCTTCAATGGCTCTACATTCCAACTAGAGCTTGGCCTACTTTTCGACTTAGTGTTTTTCAACAATTTTCACAGTTTTAAATTGAATGCTTTTCTATGCCCGCCATTGCATGAATATTGAATATGTATCTTGCGTGGCAAGTACTATAGATACATTGTGTCGAAAACAGGCTCGGTCGGACTGAGAATTCTACTCGCCATTTCAAGATCCGCAATTATCCGCCTTTGCTTGCCAGACAAACTGAAGAATCAATCTATAGATGTATTGAATAATCGCTATAAAATACTCAAAACCATTCCCCACGCGAGGTTGACTAGTTCACTTGTCATTTGTTTCAAGAATCTAGGGGCCACCGTGCATGAAGACTGACTCTTACAATTAAAACAAATATGAATGGAAAAAAGTAATGGGCGTAGACGCCATATTGTTTCCTATCGAATCGTCAAAAGCTGTTCCAATCCATGTTTACATCTTTTTAAACTTCAGAAGCAAGCTAAACGTTCTTAAAGCTCCATTATTATTTTTCCCTCTTTTTATGATTTCATACGTTGCCATTTCAACACTTCTTCGCATGGCCCACTAAAGGGTTTCTAGTATAAACCACCTTTAAAGTGCAATCACACAATACAATAAAGTCTAGTAATAACGTTTCTAGTTAACCATGCTCGAACTGCATAAATACCAGTAATGTTACTTACTGTTTTCTTTTACGAATAAATACCTTTTAGTATTTAGCTAAACCTAATTAGGCGTATGCTGTAGCGTCGACTGTATGATTGTCTACAATAGTTCTATTCAATGAGGGCGTACAATAAACTATGTTTGTTTCCATCGATCATTCAACCACTTCAACTTTAATACATAAAACATAAAATATAAAATCAGTGTGTTGAATTCAGTTACCAATTAGAAAAACAATGAAGTGTTCATTGAGCACTTGATCCTTAATCGGCATGACTGTATTTGTGCTGTGAAGGCATATCTCCATGAAGATGCACAAAGAAGTTAAGGACTTATAAACGTTTTGTCTTGGTTCCATTTTGCGATGCCTTTTTATCTTTAACTTAGCTGTAACTTGTAAAGCTAAGTTTTATTTCCGGTAGCTTGATAAGCTAGGTCTACTAAACAACTTCCTTGAATTTCGCTTCATTTACTTGAATGCTGTAGATAAAACTAGATCGATTCCTAGCTCCACACAGCGGTCTTAATAATTTTGATTTTTATATCCCGAACATCTTCGTAGATGATAATGTTTCAAATCTCCTAGGTATATTATAGATATTATTATTTTAAAGACTGTGAAGATATTTAGTATTTCACCAGATATTTTTTTTTATCACTCACTCTTATTTTCGATAGATCGAAAATTCGTGAGCAGTTGTACTTGGTTATACGTCTATATGATTTGATTTCCGACATCATTTGACGTCTATATATGCGTTCAAATCCGGAGGGTGAAACGACTGTCATACGCGGTACAATGCCACCCTATCCAACCTAGTTTTTGGTACTTCCGTTTTTGGTTCCCAGTTTCTGGGTAGTATACCCCAATTCAGCTGCTCATTTTGGGCAATTGACTCGTATATAGTAAATGCTTATTATCGGCAATTAACTTTTCCTATCGAAAACTTTTTTATAGGTATTAAATGTTGAAAACTAGCGTAGGTATAAAACAGATCGTCATGTTTGCTGTGGAATGCTTGGTCTTGGAACACTTGCAAACATGCTGGCGGAAGGCTAGCTCTACAATCAGCAATTACAATTTACTTTTAAAATTACAATTTATAACAACAATCAGCAGCAGCGCTTGCTTTCTTTTCGTGTTCTTTCGCTTTGAATATATGGACCTTCACTTTTGTCGATGGCTCATAATATTTTTGATTCACAATGAGTTCTCTTTGAAACTTGCAGTTTGTTCTTCTGTGGCCTTCCTGTCGTAGGTTCAATCCCAGCCGGTAAGTTCTTCTACTTCCTGTCTTCCTCTATTTTTCTCATTTTCTAGCAATCTTCTTCATACCGTTTCCATCTTTACCATATATCTTCAACATGACTACTTTATCAGTATCTGCTAGAATTGAAAATAAAAAAAAAGTTCGTTTCTGCATTGAAAAAGGCCATCCTTTCTTTCCTATCACAGTGGTAACCCGTTACTAAACCTGGCATAAACTCGTGTAGGGGAATTCTGGCTTGCAGTGGGCGAGTGACAGCGTCACCATTTCTCTTCCCTTCCTTCACATTGTTTGAAGTCTGACTTGGCAGGGTCATTGAGACTTAACAATAGGCCATTTCATAAGGCACTGCCGAGACTGTACTTGTTTACAACCGCTGAACGTTCAAACCCAATGCAGTCACTTTCATAGTGACATCATCACTTTTATTTTACCGTCACTGTCAATTGAACCAACCAGTCGAATTGATACTAGTGCCAACAAACGGTTGGATTTGAATGTAGTTGTTTCAAATTCATGATCAACTTCGCAAAAGAAGACCATTTTCTTAAACATGCTCGCACTCGCCGCACCGTATTTCATCCGCATTACATATATCAAGTTTTATGACGCCACTCAACATCGCGAGCTAACGTTTTATAAAACACATTTCATGAATCTCATTTTTCTTGGTCAAATGTTATTGTGGATTTACTTGACCATTGGATTCGAAGGTCGGTTCACTTGCCTATTTAAAACGTTTCCTAAACCAAACTCAGAAAATGTTTGATAGATTACCTTGTTTTTAGCTCCATGTCTATCAAAACAGATGTCAAAACATCGGAAAAAGAAAGAGAAGTCCGAGGGAAACAGCAAAACGCATGTGGTAGACTTGTCATTTTTGACAGATTTTACTACGCAAACAGGTGTGAAGGTGAAAGCGGCGATTTCAACGACCGTTCAAGGAGCGACCATTTCAAACGGTCGGGTCCAATAGCGAAACCACGTTCAATATTTCTTTTTCAAATTGGTTTCAATTTTCCGCTTTTGTGGTGAGAGATCAATTTTGAGGTTATACGCAGGAAATGCCGAAGCAAACATTAGTGTGCGTGCGACAAAACGAAACTCACCTCAATATTATCCTCCTGCTCAACCTTCTTTGACGTTTGTTTGAAAACGCATTTCAACTACTTTTCACATTTTTGTTATAGAGCCTTTTTGTAACGGCATTTTCTTGACTCGCTTTTTTTCCTCTTTGGCGGATTTCAGCATAGGATGCCATTTGTTCACATTCCACTCTTGTTTTTTAATCGCCGTTTTTTCTCTTCGGCGGTATTCAATACACGCCGTTTTACTCCGGGAGTTTTCTTCATATGCCATTTGTTTTCCAGCAGGATGTTTTCTTTATTTAGCATTTTTGTCTTCCGGCGGTTTTCCTTACTCGCCATTTTGTTATGCACAGGGAGTTTTTTCCCTACCAGCGGTTTCCAATATACACCATTTTTCTCATATGGTTTTCTCTTTACTCAATTTTTTTGCGCAAGTAGTGCACACTGTTTTTAACTGACGGTTCATTTTACTCGCCATTTTCTTCAACAGTTTTCGTTACTCGCCGTTTTGATTTTGCACCGAGAGTTTTCTTTACTCTTTGTTGTTTTGCCGACGGTTTTCAATACACTCGCAGGCGGTTTACTTTACTCGCCATCTTTTTCCCTTTTTCTGGTGGTTTTCAATACACACCGTTTTCCCCTGACGGTTTACATTACACGCCATTTTCTCACTGGCGGTTTTCTTTACTCGCCATTGTTTTTGAGCCGTGAGTTTCCTTTACTCGACATTTTGCCGGCGGTTTTCAATACACGCCGTTTTTCTTTAGCGGTTTTCACACTTTTTTGTGCCGACGGTTTTCTTTACACGCCTGTTTTCATCGCAAAGTTGCAGTTCTGTTATGTCTTACCTCGTTACTTCCAGCTTTTCGCAATGCCACCACCGTCACTTCAATAAAAAAAAAACATCACGACGGTTCACTTTTTTGACATGAATCACTGCGCACATTTCCGATATGTCCCATGACGAGTGATTCCTTTCCTGATTTCGTAATTGTGGTTTATTTTTTTACCGGTCCTGTCTTTGGTCGCCAATGTAAATATCCATCAATTGTAAGGAATCACTCGACATGGCAGTCGATCTGTGCACTGCAAGTTATTTGCTTAGGAAGCTCCGCACTTCCTGATAGGTTGCTGACGCTACTTCTGGCGAATGCGAGCACTGACTTGTTGACAGATGTATGCGATTGACCAACACGATCAATCTGTCATCATCGTCATCAACAATCATACGCAAGGGGAATGAATCTAAAAGTATAAGGTATGTATGCACCTCACAGATAATTACGGTAAAAAAATTAACAGCAAAAGGTAGAAAAGAAATACTTTTAGTTAACGCTTGGATTACATAAAGTGTATTCCGTATTATTATATACATCAAACAGATACTAATATTACTATAACTGGTACTCCTACCCTAGTGCGTGTTTTGTTTTGCTCGTCAGTACGGTTTCGAATGTTGCGGGCGCGCGTTCATTTTTCTGCTTCGGACAGCCAGAAAAATAATTTATTAGTGCGGTGCGTGTTGTGTAGATTTTGTAAGTACCTAGGTACTTATTTTCGTCGCGGTAAAAGTAAGCGAATCGCTTCGGTCGACAGTCGTACTATAGGTACGGTGCGGTGCGGTGTAAATCGGTGAGAATGTTTTTTCAGTAACGGCTCATTCACTACTTAGATAACGCATTATGGGGTGGGAGGGTATCTGCCTGAACGATACGAACTATTTAAATTTTAGAACTTTTTTTCATTGTCTTTATTAGGGAGACTTTCAGCCCGAGGCTGGCTCGTCTCCAATTTGAGAACTCTTTTATCAAACGCTACGAGGGGGTTGATGGGGATTGAAAATAGTCAATTTTCGCGTTATGTAAATAGTGTATGTACGAACCCTTCTAAAGACTTGCAGTCCGAGGTTCATCTCTGATGAGAACTTGTTTTACACATTAAAACAATTCGATTTCACCAAATTCATTAAATCTAGCATGATTTTAAAAACGTGGTATGTTAAAAAAGAAACTCTTTTTGATTACTTTCTCTCTCGATTATTACAAAGCCATACTGACATCTATACTGGATTTTTAGCAGAGATCTAAAGAAAATAGCTTTGCCCATCGTGCTGAGGTGAAAATATTGCAAGAAATACAAAACTAGCCTACTTATTAGCGAATTAGTGGGTATTGAAAAAGTGTCTCTCATGTGGACATTCGACTTTTCATGCTAGAAATGTATACGATTTCCTACAAAACTAATACCCTTATCTGACAATGAAAGGCTCGTCTTGTCGGATATTGTATTTTTTCAGAAAGTGCCTAATTTCCCAGATTCCTTTTCAATGTTTGCAAGGGCGTAGCTTGAGGGGGGCCGGGGGTTCGTCGCCCTCCCTAAACGGTTTAAAGATTGAACGGGTACTGAAATGAATTTCCCTAAACATGTGCACATGATCCAATCATATTTAGAAATAGGTGGTTGAACTTCTAATGATTCCCAAAAACTTATTAGGGTATGCAGGATTCCGTGAAGTGATTGTGAGTTTTTTTATGTTGTGGAAAACCCATTAGCTAGCTGACCATAGGATTGCCGAATAGTCTCTTCTGTCCTCAGTTGGTCAAGGCTGGATTACAATAGTGCGTTTAAGACGAAATAAGTACTGTCCATTTAATTCCACCAGTTAATTTTCGTTATCTTTGCAGATACGTATTTCGACCACAACTGTGTGGTCGTCTTCAGTGTCTCGTACTTGACTCGACTTCGAGTCGAACTTCCACCCATAATTCCTCCAGAAGTTTCATCAGAAATTTATGACGGAAATCCTCCAGCTTCGCTCCATAATTTCACTTGTAAATCTATAAAAAAAATCCTTAGGAAATTCTGCTAGGAACTTCTTCGGGAGTACCTATAGGCACTCTTCCTTTAATACCTCCGGGATAACTTCCATAATTTTTTCCAGGAATACCTACATAAATTACATAGCGAAATCCTCTAGGATTTCATTCTGGAATTCTTTTCGCAATTACTTCAGAATATCATCCAAGAATTCCTCTAGAAATTTCTTTAGGAATTTCTCCAGAATTCGTCCAAGTATTTCCCGGAAGTTCTTCCAAGTATTTTTGGGGAATTCCTTCAGGTACTTCTCCAGGAATTCCTTTAGGAATTTCTCCGGGAATTTTTCCGTGGAATCGTCCTGGAATTCTTTCCGTACTTCACACGAAATTTATTCCAGAATTTTATTCGGAAATTAATTTGAGAGTTCCTCTAAGAGTTCTTCCCGGATTTTCTTCTAAAGAAACCCCCGGGACTTCAGCAATTCATCTGCAAATACTTTCAGGACTCCATCCGGGAATTTCTCCATCCTGCTATTGTTCCTGGAATTTCTTCAGATATTACACCGGAAATTCCTTCAGGAACTTCACCAATAATTATTTCAGGGAATTCCTCCGGAAGTGCTTGTGGGAGTTCCTCCGGAAGCTCCTCCAAGGGGTTTTCTAAGGAATTCCTCCAGGAATTCCCCAGGAACGTCAGCAGGGAATTCCTGGAAGATATTTGGCAGGAATTTCACGGGAAATGGGATTTCGGAAGTTTCTCAAGAAATTCAATTTCGAGTTCTACCTCGGCTGTTCCTCTGAAAATTCCTCCGGAGTTGCACCAGTAATTCCTCCAGGGATTTTATTCAGGCTTTCTTTAGGAATTTATCTACAAATTCCTCCAGAAGTTCCTTCGAGAATTTCTTTGGGAGTTCCTCCAGGAGGTCCTTAAAATTCTTCCAGGAGTACCTCCTGGAATTCTTACGGAAGTTTATCAGGAGTTCTTTCGAGAGATCCTCCGAATTCCTCCAGAATTTCCTCCGGAAATCCTTCCTGTAGCTCTTGAAGAAATTTCTCCAAGAGTTCCACAAGCAGTTCCTCCGAGAATTCTTCTGGAAATTTCCCCTGGAATTCCTCCGGAAATTACTCTGGAAGTACCTCCTCAGAAAAACACCCGGAGGAAGTGCCGGTGAAACTTCCGGAAGAATTCTCGGAGAAAATGCCGGTGGAATTCCCGAAGGAACTGCCGGAGAAACTCCCAGAGGAATTTCAGGAAGAACTCTAGAAGAATTCCTATAGGACCTCCCAGAGAACTATCAGGAAGAACTTTGGGAGGAATTTCCAGTTATATTTGTGAAGTAAGCCTAAATGATTTCCTGAAAAAGCCTGAATGATTTCCTGGAAGAGCTACTGGTGGAGCTCCCGGAGGAATTCGGACGAGGAACACCTGGTGGACTTCCCGCAGGAACTCCCGGAGAAACTCCCGGATGAATTGGTGGGAGGAGGAACTCTCGGAGGAGTTCTCGAAGTAACTCCTGGAAGAATTTGTGAAGAAACTCCGTTAGAATTTTCAGAGGAACCCCGGAGGAACTCGAAAATCTTGGAGAATTCATCTAATAGATAAATCTCGTCTAGCTGAAATCTTTGTAGGAGTATGTAGCTGGATTATCATTATCATCATCAGAGGACCTCCCGGAGAATTCCCTGAGGAGCTCCCAGAGAAATTCTCGGAGGAACTTCTGGAGGAATTTCTTTATAAATTCCTGAAGAAGCCTAAATGAATTATAGAAAGAAAGCCTGAATGATTTCCCGGAGGAAATTCTCTAGATATTCAGAGGAACCCCCGTTGAAACTAAATAATTCTCGGAGAAAATCCTGGAGGAATTCTTGGAGTAACTGCCGGTGGAACTCCTGGACGAATTCCCACAGGAACTCCCGGAGAAATTTCCGGGATCTCTCAGGGAAAATTTTGAAGTTTCCACTGGAATTCTTTCAGGATCTGTTCGGTAATTGATCTAGGAATTCCTCCGAAAATTCCATTGATGATTCCATTTAAGGTATAGATTCTGTATAAATTGGATGGAATTAGTAGTTCGTTAATAATTTTAAATAAATTTAAATAATTAGAAGACCTAAAAAAAATTGCCCCCCCCCCCTCTACTCGAAATCCTGGCTACGCCCATGAATCTTTGTTTACTAAATCTTGTACGCCAAAATCACAAAGTGGCCCTGAAATATCAATATAAAATCTACAAATTAGAATTTCAAATACATATATGTTTTGTTAACAAATATTTATAGCTGTTTAAGGTAAAGGTACCAATGGCAAAGGCATACGAAGATCACAGAAGATAATATTTTTAAAAACGTCAAAATAGTTTTAAAGGCTGAATGCATAAGTTTACTATTAAATGGAAAATCAAAATGGTCCAAAAAAAATCTCTCTTTTCTTCAGAAATTTCTCTATTTTCTTCGGAAATTTGTTCGAAAAATGTTCGCAGATTTCTTTTGGAAATTTATCCAAATTTTCCTCCGTAAATTTCTACACCAAGTCCTGGTATTTCTCCGGAAATTCTTTCAGGAATTCTTCCAGAAACGCCTAATCAATTCACTCAAGACATCCTGCTAAAGAATTCCTTCGAACATTCTTCCGGAAATTTATAATCCTTAAATTCCACAAGTATATTCCCCCAAGAGATTCTGCAGAAGTTTCCCTAGAACTCGTCCGGAGTCAAGAAATGTATTGTTAAACTTGATTTCGGCTCCGTAACGCTTCACGGCAAATGAGCCTTCCAAATAAACGAAAGATAAAAAAAAAAACTCGTCCGGAAATTTATTCAGGAATTTCTCCGTCAATTACCCAGACAATCCTTCGAAAATTAATTCAAAACTTTTAAAGAAAATTCCTCGAAATTCCATCAGAAATTTCCCGGCAATTCCCCCAAGAATTCTCTAGCAAACTCCTTGGGAATTCTGCATGAAGCTACCCAGAGATTTCTTCGAAAAAATTCTTAATGAATTGCACCAAAAAATCTTTAAGAAATTTTATATGAAATTCCTCCAAATATTCATCCAGAGATTTCCAATAAATTACACAATTTACACAACTTTTACTAGTGAATGGAAAAATGTAATAATCCCATAAATGTGTAAATTTAGTTTTTAGGTTAAAACTTGTTAACTTCTTCAGTGTTTTGTTATCGAGAATATGTTTTGAAGTTCGTATTGGTTCATTGTTCTTTATAAATTAGGGTGAATTTGCACGTTCCTTCGTTCAGGAGTATTGTGATGTGATCAGGCATTATTCGAAAAGTGGATCGCTGTTGGTTGGCACATCAGTTCCAGCTAATGCCTATGAGTCATTTAAGTTATATAAGGAAAATGTTATACTTGCTTAATTTAGCAGAAATAATGTTGGTGCTTGGCGCACCAATGCGAAGTGCAAAAGTGTTTTCCAGCTGTGTTAATAAGATTTATGCTGATTTATGCTTTGTGCAGGAGAAAATATTTACGTGATAAATGTGTGTTGCAACGTGCTATCGCTTAGCACACCAGTTCGATCAGAAGAATTTTCCCGAAGTTTGAAAGAATTTTATAGTGCGTGTTGGTGCGATTAAGTGACTGACACTCTTGATCGTCGAGAGTTTCACAAAGTGTAAGAGTGGAAATTTTCTGTTTTGTCTAGCAGAGTGCATATCACGTGCACGTCAATTCGTTTAAAAGGATCGTTTATCAGCGGCAGCAGTATGGCAGCATGGTCGTAGAACCGTTGGAATTCTGGGACATCGGCGGCATGATACAGCTAATTGGCGTAAAGTTGTCGTAAGTTATTCTTTATAATATTATGATCTTAATATATGCAATATTTGGTTTATGATCTTTATTTTGATTATAGGGTGATTCTACACAATATAGGTATTACACAAGCATGCAAATGCATGCTTTGCTTGCTATGGTGTGTGTATGGCGAATCAATAACTTTTTATCGGTGGTCTAGTTACTGCCGCTTTTCTCTTACAAGCAGGAGATCGTGGGTTCGATCCCAGGCTCGTTCCTATTTTTAAAGTGGCACGGACTCTATCCACTTCCTTGGTGAATCTTCGACCTATGCTTCAGTTTATCTACCCTACCCAATTAACAAAACTTCCTTTCCGTGGTAATTGTGGAGATGCAGAGGTATTCTCGGTCTCTAGTAGCTACAATAAATCCACACTAACATTCTTCTCATTTTCCAACTGGCTGCAAGGACTTGACCGCAGCTCCATTATTGATGTCAATTTGTTATCTGCTGAAACGTGTACTTTGAGAATAGGTGGTAAATCCTAACCTCTATTCACTTGGATCGTAGTGCAACCATTTACATGTACAGTTAAGTTAAGCTAAAACAATATTAATAAACCGCCTTGCGGTAATGGTACTTTCTCGTGTAATAAATACACCATGTAATAAATGCATAAAGTGTTATACATTAGAGAGATCCAAGTAGCACTTCATGGGAATATATTCCATTTTTTCATCAATCCACATCTATATGCGTTTATAAAGACAGAAGACAGAATCACCGGATGTCGCACAGACTGAACACTTAGAGTAGAGTGGGGCAAGAGTGCGCGTGGGGTAAGAGTACGTTTTCGATTTTTTTAAGTAATAAAAAAAGATAAACTAGCATCACTGCATCAGTTTGACAGGTATTCTGGCCAACTATTATCATGTGTAATTGTGAACGATTTGAATAAACAACAAGGGAGATACGGAGTTATATAACTTTTTGGTCATTTTGCTAAAAATAATTGGATTTCCGCAACTAGTATTTCATTACCATATATACGTTCAATCAGGTGAACATTATACCATTTCGATAACCTATTGTATAGAGTACTTTATGGTACAGATCACCAATCCGGTTTGTTTTCCAAGAAGTCAAAACCATTACTTGAATAATTTTTGGGACTGTGGGGTAAAAGTACGCAGGAACCGTTGGGGCAAGAGTACGCATATGAATCTTCAAGTTATGATGTCAAACCCGTATCTCCGGCCGAAATAAGACTTCTTCCAAAGCGTAAAGATCCACAACTAAGAAAAATGGGACAGAATTTGAAATTATCACAAGTTTTTAGGATAAGTTGAAGTAATTTGGTGTTAGAAAATTCTTAGCGAACAAAGCACTGAAGCGAAATAATGAAATTGTATTAGGACTTGTTGTACACCTAAACATAGTATGAAAACACAATTCCATCTAAATGATAATTTCATTTAATCAAAACAAACATTCGTTAATTACGCAACGTTTAGCTGGGAGGGGTTGTGAGATGTGTGACGATCCATATAATTTTTAGAGGATTCATACAAATAGTGTAAGATAGGGGGGGAAGGGGTGATGAAATAGTCAAATTTTACGTTACGTAATTGGTGGACTTTCTTTAAGGAAAATGCTTTTGTATACGCCACGCGAAACCTGATATATATTTTTACCTCTGTAGTTTTTTGTATATATAAAACACAATGGTTTTTCGTATAAAAGTGAACATTTTTAGGACCCCCACCCCCCTTTAAGAGTTACGTAATCTTTAAACATTTCCTAATATATGCTCATTAAACATCAATTAAATGTTATGAACTCTTATTTGTGTTAATATACACTTAAAGCTCATGATTGGAAAAATGCGTACTCTTACCCCACCCGATGCGCACTTTTACCCCACCGGTGGGGTAAGAGTGCGTTTTTCACTTGTCTTGCAATAAGGGTTCTACTAAAACGAATCTCAATAATTTCAATATTTTTTCCACTGGGTAACATAAAGGAAGAGTATATGAATCATCGACACTGATTTGATATGCAGAAGCTTGCTTTATAAGGGCCACATGATCGATTGAAAACTAAGTGCGTACTCTTGCCCCACTCTACTCTACATCTAGACAACTGACGTCACTAACCACACGGCCACGAAGCCCATAATTGTGCTTATTATGATACGTGGCAGTAACATCTAAAAAACCCTAATTAAACCACCTACTGATGATGATGCATTTCTCTCTTATTCAAAATAATTGATAAACATGTAAGAGAAGTCTCTAATAACACTAATAGGTAAAAAGGACTTATTTTTCACCTTCGCTTAAATTGAAAATTTTGCATTGTAAAGATTGCTGTCGAATGTAAATTTATTGCAAGCATAAGCCGATTTGCCCGAAAAATAAGTGAGATTTTTGCACAAGTTTTGCTTATAAAATAATATTCTAGCCATTACTCTTGAGCCCATAGTGCGATCGGAACGATTTTTTATATGACTTAGGGGAAACTGGGGTAAAACAACCTTTTGGCATTTTTTACGGTGTTCCAGGAATATTTTTAAAAATGTTTACTATTGGAGTGCCCGAAAAATGATTAGGATTTTTTTGCACGGGTTTTACATATAAAAAAATATTTTTGCCATAACTTTTGAGCCCATGGTGTGGTCGATTTTAAATAGGAAACAATAACTATTGAGCCCATGGTGTGGTCGATTTTAAATAGGAAACAAGGAGCAGGATTCTTCGTCGAATGCAACTTGTTGCGACTAAATAATTAAGGATAAATGCCCGAAAAAAGGGGTGAGATTTCTTTGTGCACACACAAACACCAAATGACCAAATCTTCAAAAATAACAAAGTTACTTTTTTCTGGAGGTATGTTGTTTGGGCGACTATCTGACGCATATTTTTCGTTGCGACTAAAAATAAGCGAAGCAGTAGATTTTTTTTATGAGCGGTGATACGACTATAATTTGATGTCTTTATACTATGTTCCCACTACGGCCTGAATAACATGTTATTTAAATTATCAACAATAGAAAGCTCATCAAGATAGCCGAATAACATAAGAAGGCTTTAGTGCGAAACCAGTATTAAATGTATTTATTGAGAACTAAGATCTAACTGTCAATCGTTTAGTTGATTGTAGCGCCGCACTCTAGCTAGCTAGCACTTTAATGAAGAAATTAATAATAATAATAGGGGAAAAGACAGCTTTGGCAGGTTTTGTACTATTATTGTCAGAATTAGTTTTGTCGACTAAATTTTATGAAATTTGGCCACAATTTCTTTGATATGCAAAGGATGTTTAGGCCAAATTTGAGCATAATAAAAACCCCCTGACAATAATAGCACAAAACCTGCCAAAGCCGTCATTCCCCCTAATAGATGGATTTAAGTTCGAGCTTGATGGCTTTCTCCAGAACACATGAAAACGTTGTATTCTAATAATACTCCAACTTTCCCGGCAAAATGTTCAATCTTCATAAATATAAACACAGCTGATCTCAATACGAATCGATTCATGAGAAGTACATCCGTTTGGGAGTTATATTGCCTCAAAGGAATCATTTTTATATATTTAGAATAGAAAAGCAGCTTGTAAGAGCTTATATCGATGTGCTTCACTTCAGTAAAGGTGTGGGCCAAAGTCCTCTAAGTCTGTATTAGTCTAAAAAATAATGTAAACATTCACTTGTCATAAGACGAGTTTGTACAATCCCATTGAATTCCACCACTTAATTGTATCTTGACAGATACGTATTTCGACCTCAACAGTAAGGCCGTCTTCAGTGTCTCTTACTTGACTCAACTTAAGTGGTGGAATTCAATGGGATTGTGCAAACTCGTTTTATGAGAAGTGAAGACATTCCACTAAAAAGCTCAAAATTATTTTCTTAACAAAATGTAAACATTGCCACCCACAGTAGTGGGCGGGCGTAGTGAAACGTCACGTCTGTTATAAAAATTGTACTGAGTATACCAGACGTGACGTCACATTCGGTCGCCTTTGGCCATCGTCGGCAACCCAGCTAAGAGTTTCTCCCTAAAAAAAAAAAGAATTTTCGTTGAACAAATACTACTTTAGGGTGCCCACAAAAGATATTTTAGTAAAGATTGTCGCTTCGGTTCCCTTTGTTCTGCTGTCCGGAACATGTTGGGTACCAAGCTGTCAAATCGTATGGATTTTCCTTCTTTGACATTTGGCTCCCATACGCGAGGAGAAGTGGATGAACGCTGTCATCAGAGGAAAAGTAGAATCACTGAAATTTAACACGGCAAGGTATAGCCAATGGAATTGAAAATAATTTTAAAAATTACAAACAGAGATTTTTTTGAAAATGATTTATTAGGCGGGATTAGAAATTCAATTAAGATTAAAAGTAGTATCATCTCCGGAATCATTTCAAGAAAAAACTTCATTGTCATTAACAATCAAATTAATATATGTATTATGTAGATAATAAAAATTCTAACCTCATGCTATAAATTTATTTTAAATAAATTTTATTTTGAAATTTTGAAATTTTTTTTGAAAGCTGCATTTTATACCTCGCTGTGGAAATTTTTTTCATGATTCTACTTTTTCTTTTGATGACAGAATTCATTCTTCTGTTAGCGTATATCCTCGCCAGCAAAAGATGTTCCGGACAGCGACGACAGCGACAATCTTTATCTGGTAACTAAAATATCTTTTGCCCACACCTGTAGTCAAGCACATCAAGATCGTACTATAAACTTTGCATCGCGTGAGTTGCAACATCGATTTTGCGCGTACTCGCTCTCTAGCTAGACCATGGTAGCTCACTACCCGACGCAATTAACACGAATGAGGGTGAAGAGCGCAGAACCAACGCTCACCGACTTTCTGACTTTTCAGACAAGAGAGGCTTCATTTTATAACAGTAATAACTTTCAAGTTAACCGTGACCGAGTGGATAGCGTACACGCATCAATCTGGCGGTTTTGTTGATGCTCTTGGTTCGAATCCAAGAGAGAGCCAGGGGAGGGGGGAAGGGGGTGGGGCATTTAAAACCGATTGGTTTACTATTTTTTGTACACACAGTTGATAGTAACTATCATACTGAGACCTATGTAGGCGAATCTGAGTTTCAATTAGCTAAAATAGACCAAAACAAATTTTTGCTTTAGTAGAAAGCTTCTTAGTTGTCGACTAAGCGTGACTAATCAGGACGGCAGGGCTGTATGATCCGAGTATCACAAAATTAAATATGTTTTCAGGGGATGTTGGAATGCGATTTTAGGTGAGCAATAAGAAACTTTCGATGCTGAATCAAGACCCATATTAGAGAAGGCAATGCAAAACTGTACTCGCGGATGCACAACATGTTGGCTTTGGGGGAGTTGATAGTAACTAACAGCGCTCAACTGCGACACATGAGGGCGCCGGTAGTGCGAAGTCGTACTCGCGGATGCACAACATGTTGACTTTGGGGGAGTTGATAGTAACTAACAGCGCTCAACTGCGACACGTGAGGGCGCCGATAGTGCGAAGTCGTACTCGCGGATGCACAACATGTTGGCTTTGGGGGAGTTGATAGTAACTAACAGCGCTCAACTGCGACACATGAGGGCGCCGATAGTGCGAAGCCGTACTCGCGGATGCACAACATGTTGACTTTGGGGGAGTTGATAGTAACTAACAGCGCTCAACTGCGACACATGAGGGCGCCGGCAGTGCGAAGTCGTACTCGCGGATGCACAACATGTTGGCTCTGGGGGAGTTGATAGTAACTAACAGCGCTCAACTGCGACACATGAGGGCGCCGGTAGTGCGAAGTCGTACTCGCGGATGCACAACATGTTGACTTTGGGGGAGTTGATAGTAACTAACAGCGCTCAACTGCGACACATGAGGGCGCCGGTAGTGCGAAGTCGTACTCGCGGATGCACAACATGTTGGCTTTGGGGGAGTTGATAGTAACTAACAGCGCTCAACTGCGACACATGAGGGCGCCGGTAGTGCGAAGTCGTACTCGCGGATGCACAACATGTTGACATTCGGGAGCTGATAGTAACTAACAGCGCTCAACTGCGACACATGAGGGCGCCGGTAGTGCGAAGTCGTACTCGCGGATGCACAACATGTTGGCTTTTGGGGAGTTGATAGTAACTAACAGCGCTCAACTGCGATACATGAGGGCGCCGGTAGTGCGAAGTCGTAACGTAAAACCGTTTGGTTTACTATTTTTGTACACACAGTTGATAGTAACTATCATACTGAGACCTATGTAGGCGAATCTGAGTTTCAATTAGCTAAAATAGACCAAAACAAATTTTTGCTTTAGTAGAAAGCTTCTTAGTTGTCGACTAAGCGTGACTAATCAGGACGGCAGGGCTGTATGATCCGAGTATCACAAAATTAAATATGTTTTCAGGGGATGTTGGAATGCGATTTTAGGTGAGCAATAAGAAACTTTCGATGCTGAATCAAGACCCATATTAGAGAAGGCAATGCAAAACTGTACTCGCGGATGCACAACATGTTGGCTTTGGGGGAGTTGATAGTAACTAACAGCGCTCAACTGCGATACATGAGGGCGCCGGTAGTGCGAATTCGTACTCGCGGATGCACAACATGTTGGCTTTGGGGGAGTTGATAGTAACTAACAGCGCTCAACTGCGACACATGAGGGCGCCGGTAGTGCGAAGTCGTACTCGCGGATGCACAACATGTTGGCTTTGGGGGAGTTGATAGTAACTAACAGCGCTCAACTGCGACACATGAGGGCGCCGGTAGTGCGAAGTCGTACTCGCGGATGCACAACATGTTGGCTTTGGGGAGTTGATAGTAACTAACAGCGCTCAACTGCGATACATGAGGGCGCCGGTAGTGCGAAGTCGTACTCGCGGATGCACAACATGTTGGCTTTGGGGAGTTGATAGTAACTAACAGCGCTCAACTGCGACACATGAGGGCGCCGGTAGTGCGAAGTCGTACTCGCGGATGCACAACATGTTGGCTTTGGGGGAGTTGATAGTAACTAACAGCGCTCAACTGCGATACATGAGGGCGCCGGTAGTGCGAAGTCGTACTCGCGGATGCACAACATGTTGGCTTTGGGGAGTTGATAGTAACTAACAGCGCTCAACTGCGACACATGAGGGCGCCGGTAGTGCGAAGTCGTACTCGCGGATGCACAACATGTTGGCTTTGGGGAGTTGATAGTAACTAACAGCGCTCAACTGCGACACATGAGGGCGCCGGTAGTGCGAAGTCGTACTCGCGGATGCACAACATGTTGGCTTTGGGGGAGTTGATAGTAACTAACAGCGCTCAACTGCGACACACGGGGGAGGCGGTAGTGCGAAGTCGTTCGCGCGGAGGCACAACATGTTGGCTTCGGGGGAGTTGATAGTAACTAACAGCGCTCAACTGCGATACATGAGGGCGCCGGTAGTGCGAAGTCGTACTCGCGGATGCACAACATGTTGGCTTTGGGGAGTTGATAGTAACTAACAGCGCTCAACTGCGATACATGAGGGCGCCGGTAGTGCGAAGTCGTACTCGCGGATGCACAACATGTTGGCTTTGGGGAGTTGATAGTAACTAACAGCGCTCAACTGCGACACATGAGGGCGCCGGTAGTGCGAAGTCGTACTCGCGGATGCACAACATGTTGGCTTTGGGGAGTTGATAGTAACTAACAGCGCTCAACTGCGACACATGAGGGCGCCGGTAGTGCGAAGTCGTACTCGCGGATGCACAACATGTTGGCTTTGGGGAGTTGATAGTAACTAACAGCGCTCAACTGCGACACATGAGGGCGCCGGTAGTGCGAAGTCGTACTCGCGGATGCACAACATGTGGGGAGCGGGGGGGAGTTGATAGTAACTAACAGCGCTCAACTGCGATACATGAGGGCGCCGGTAGTGCGAAGTCGTACTCGCGGATGCACAACATGTTGGCTTTGGGGGAGTTGATAGTAACTAACAGCGCTCAACTGCGACACATGAGGGCGCCGGTAGTGCGAAGTCGTACTCGCGGATGCACAACATGTTGGCTTTGGGGGAGTTGATAGTAACTAACAGCGCTCAACTGCGACACATGAGGGCGCCGGTAGTGCGAAGTCGTACTCGCGGATGCACAACATGTTGGCTTTGGGGGAGTTGATAGTAACTAACAGCGCTCAACTGCGATACATGAGGGCGCCGGTAGTGCGAAGTCGTACTCGCGGATGCACAACATGTTGGCTTTGGGGGAGTTGATAGTAACTAACAGCGCTCAACTGCGATACATGAGGGCGCCGGTAGTGCGAAGTCGTAACGTAAAACCGTTTGGTTTACTATTTTTGTACACACAGTTGATAGTAACTATCATACTGAGACCTATGTAGGCGAATCTGAGTTTCAATTAGCTAAAATAGACCAAAACAAATTTTTGCTTTAGTAGAAAGCTTCTTAGTTGTCGACTAAGCGTGACTAATCAGGACGGCAGGGCTGTATGATCCGAGTATCACAAAATTAAATATGTTTTCAGGGGATGTTGGAATGCGATTTTAGGTGAGCAATAAGAAACTTTCGATGCTGAATCAAGACCCATATTAGAGAAGGCAATGCAAAACTGTACTCGCGGATGCACAACATGTTGGCTTTGGGGGAGTGGATAGTAACTAACAGCGCTCAACTGCGATACATGAGGGCGCCGGTAGTGCGAATTCGTACTCGCGGATGCACAACATGTTGGCTTTGGGGGAGTTGATAGTAACTAACAGCGCTCAACTGCGACACATGAGGGCGCCGGTAGTGCGAAGTCGTACTCGCGGATGCACAACATGTTGGCTTTGGGGGAGTTGATAGTAACTAACAGCGCTCAACTGCGATACATGAGGGCGCCGGTAGTGCGAAGTCGTACTCGCGGATGCACAACATGTTGGCTTTGGGGGAGTTGATAGTAACTAACAGCGCTCAACTGCGACACATGAGGGCGCCGGTAGTGCGAAGTCGTACTCGCGGATGCACAACATGTTGGCTTTGGGGGGGTTGATAGTAACTAACAGCGCTCAACTGCGACACATGAGGGCGCCGGTAGTGCGAAGTCGTACTCGCGGATGCACAACATGTTGGCTTTGGGGGGGTTGATAGTAACTAACAGCGCTCAACTGCGATACATGAGGGCGCCGGTAGTGCGAAGTCGTACTCGCGGATGCACAACATGTTGGCTTTGGGGGAGTTGATAGTAACTAACAGCGCTCAACTGCGACACATGAGGGCGCCGGTAGTGCGAAGTCGTACTCGCGGATGCACAACATGTTGG
The DNA here is from genome assembly GCF_024139115.2 of Armigeres subalbatus. Taxonomy (NCBI): domain Eukaryota; kingdom Metazoa; phylum Arthropoda; class Insecta; order Diptera; family Culicidae; genus Armigeres; species Armigeres subalbatus. Next base: position 25,023 of record NW_026943420.1, on the reverse strand, counting down.
CTTTGGGGGAGTTGATAGTAACTAACAGCGCTCAACTGCGACACATGAGGGCGCCGGTAGTGCGAAGTCGTACTCGCGGATGCACAACATGTTGGCTTTGGGGGAGTTGATAGTAACTAACAGCGCTCAACTGCGACACATGAGGGCGCCGGTAGTGCGAAGTCGTACTCGCGGATGCACAACATGTTGGCTTTGGGGGAGTTGATAGTAACTAACAGCGCTCAACTGCGATACATGAGGGCGCCGGTAGTGCGAAGTCGTAACGTAAAACCGTTTGGTTTACTATTTTTGTACACACAGTTGATAGTAACTATCATACTGAGACCTATGTGAAGCGAATCTGAGTTTCAATTAGCTAAAATAGACCAAAACAAATTTTGCTTTAGTAGAAAGCTTCTTAGTTGTCGACTAAGCGTGACTAATCAGGACGGCAGGGCTGTATGATCCGAGTATCACAAAATTAAATATGTTTTCAGGGGATGTTGGAATGCGATTTTAGGTGAGCAATAAGAAACTTTCGATGCTGAATCAAGACCCATATTAGAGAAGGCAATGCAAAACTGTACTCGCGGATGCACAACATGTTGGCTTTGGGGAGTTGATAGTAACTAACAGCGCTCAACTGCGATACATGAGGGCGCCGGTAGTGCGAATTCGTACTCGCGGATGCACAACATGTTGGCTTTGGGGGAGTTGATAGTAACTAACAGCGCTCAACTGCGACACATGAGGGCGCCGGTAGTGCGAAGTCGTACTCGCGGATGCACAACATGTTGGCTTTGGGGAGTTGATAGTAACTAACAGCGCTCAACTGCGACACATGAGGGCGCCGGTAGTGCGAAGTCGTACTCGCGGATGCACAACATGTTGGCTTTGGGGAGTTGATAGTAACTAACAGCGCTCAACTGCGATACATGAGGGCGCCGGTAGTGCGAAGTCGTACTCGCGGATGCACAACATGTTGGCTTTGGGGAGTTGATAGTAACTAACAGCGCTCAACTGCGACACATGAGGGCGCCGGTAGTGCGAAGTCGTACTCGCGGATGCACAACATGTTGGCTTTGGGGGAGTTGATAGTAACTAACAGCGCTCAACTGCGATACATGAGGGCGCCGGTAGTGCGAAGTCGTACTCGCGGATGCACAACATGTTGGCTTTGGGGAGTTGATAGTAACTAACAGCGCTCAACTGCGACACATGAGGGCGCCGGTAGTGCGAAGTCGTACTCGCGGATGCACAACATGTTGGCTTTGGGGAGTTGATAGTAACTAACAGCGCTCAACTGCGACACATGAGGGCGCCGGTAGTGCGAAGTCGTACTCGCGGATGCACAACATGTTGGCTTTGGGGGAGTTGATAGTAACTAACAGCGCTCAACTGCGACACATGAGGGCGCCGGTAGTGCGAAGTCGTACTCGCGGATGCACAACATGTTGGCTTTGGGGGAGTTGATAGTAACTAACAGCGCTCAACTGCGATACATGAGGGCGCCGGTAGTGCGAAGTCGTACTCGCGGATGCACAACATGTTGGCTTTGGGGAGTTGATAGTAACTAACAGCGCTCAACTGCGATACATGAGGGCGCCGGTAGTGCGAAGTCGTACTCGCGGATGCACAACATGTTGGCTTTGGGGAGTTGATAGTAACTAACAGCGCTCAACTGCGACACATGAGGGCGCCGGTAGTGCGAAGTCGTACTCGCGGATGCACAACATGTTGGCTTTGGGGAGTTGATAGTAACTAACAGCGCTCAACTGCGACACATGAGGGCGCCGGTAGTGCGAAGTCGTACTCGCGGATGCACAACATGTTGGCTTTGGGGGAGTTGATAGTAACTAACAGCGCTCAACTGCGATACATGAGGGCGCCGGTAGTGCGAAGTCGTACTCGCGGATGCACAACATGTTGGCTTTGGGGAGTTGATAGTAACTAACAGCGCGCAACTGCGATACATGAGGACGCCGGTAGTGCGAAGTCGTACTCGCGGATGCACAACATGTTGGCTTTGGTGGAGTTGATAGTAACTAACAGCGCTCAACTGCGACACATGAGGGCGCCGGTAGTGCGAAGTCGTACTCGCGGATGCACAACATGTTGGCTTTGGGGGAGTTGATAGTAACTAACAGCGCTCAACTGCGACACATGAGGGCGCCGGTAGTGCGAAGTCGTACTCGCGGATGCACAACATGTTGGCTCTGGGGGAGTTGATAGTAACTAACAGCGCTCAACTGCGATACATGAGGGCGCCGGTAGTGCGAAGTCGTACTCGCGGATGCACAACATGTTGGCTTTGGGGGAGTTGATAGTAACTAACAGCGCTCAACTGCGATACATGAGGGCGCCGGTAGTGCGAAGTCGTAACGTAAAACCGTTTGGTTTACTATTTTGTACACACAGTTGATAGTAACTATCATACTGAGACCTATGTAGGCGAATCTGAGTTTCAATTAGCTAAAATAGACCAAAACAAATTTTTGCTTTAGTAGAAAGCTTCTTAGTTGTCGACTAAGCGTGACTAATCAGGACGGCAGGGCTGTATGATCCGAGTATCACAAAATTAAATATGTTTTCAGGGGATGTTGGAATGCGATTTTAGGTGAGCAATAAGAAACTTTCGATGCTGAATCAAGACCCATATTAGAGAAGGCAATGCAAAACTGTACTCGCGGATGCACAACATGTTGGCTTTGGGGGAGTTGATAGTAACTAACAGCGCTCAACTGCGACACATGAGGGCGCCGGTAGTGCGAATTCGTACTCGCGGATGCACAACATGTAGGCTTTGGGGCAGTTGCTAGTAACTGCCCGCGCACAACCGCGACCCATGTGGGCGCCGGTAGTGCGAAGTCGTACTCGCGGATGCACAACATGTTGGCTTTGGGGGAGTTGATAGTAACTAACAGCTCTCAACTGCGATACATGAGGGCGCCGGTAGTGCGAAGTCGTACTCGCGGATGCACAACATGTTGACTTTGTGGCAGGAGTTGATAGTAACTAACAGCGCTCAACTGCGACACATGAGGGCGCCGGTAGTGCGAAGTCGTACTCGCGGATGCACAACATGTTGGCTTTGGGGGAGTTGATAGTAACTAACAGCGCTCAACTGCGACACATGAGGGCGCCGGTAGTGCGAAGTCGTACTCGCGGATGCACAACATGTTGGCTTTGGGGGAGTTGATAGTAACTAACAGCGCTCAACTGCGATACATGAGGGCGCCGGTAGTGCGAAGTCGTACTCGCGGATGCACAACATGTTGGCTTTGGGGAGTTGATAGTAACTAACAGCGCTCAACTGCGACACATGAGGGCGCCGGTAGTGCGAAGTCGTACTCGCGGATGCACAACATGTTGGCTTTGGGGAGTTGATAGTAACTAACAGCGCTCAACTGCGACACATGAGGGCGCCGGTAGTGCGAAGTCGTACTCGCGGATGCACAACATGTTGGCTTTGGGGGAGTTGATAGTAACTAACAGCGCTCAACTGCGACACATGAGGGCGCCGGTAGTGCGAAGTCGTACTCGCGGATGCACAACATGTTGGCTTTGGGGGAGTTGATAGTAACTAACAGCGCTCAACTGCGATACATGAGGGCGCCGGTAGTGCGAAGTCGTAACGTAAAACCGTTTGGTTTACTATTTTTGTACACACAGTTGATAGTAACTATCATACTGAGACCTATGTAGGCGAATCTGAGTTTCAATTAGCTAAAATAGACCAAAACAAATTTTTGCTTTAGTAGAAAGCTTCTTAGTTGTCGACTAAGCGTGACTAATCAGGACGGCAGGGCTGTATGATCCGAGTATCACAAAATTAAATATGTTTTCAGGGGATGTTGGAATGCGATTTTAGGTGAGCAATAAGAAACTTTCGATGCTGAATCAAGACCCATATTAGAGAAGGCAATGCAAAACTGTACTCGCGGATGCACAACATGTTGGCTTTGGGGGAGTTGATAGTAACTAACAGCGCTCAACTGCGATACATGAGGGCGCCGGTAGTGCGAATTCGTACTCGCGGATGCACAACATGTTGGCTTTGGGGGAGTTGATAGTAACTAACAGCGCTCAACTGCGACACATGAGGGCGCCGGTAGTGCGAAGTCGTACTCGCGGATGCACAACATGTTGGCTTTGGGGGAGTTGATAGTAACTAACAGCGCTCAACTGCGACACATGAGGGCGCCGGTAGTGCGAAGTCGTACTCGCGGATGCACAACATGTTGGCTTTGGGGGAGTTGATAGTAACTAACAGCGCTCAACTGCGATACATGAGGGCGCCGGTAGTGCGAAGTCGTACTCGCGGATGCACAACATGTTGGCGTTGGGGGGGTTGATAGTAACTAACAGCGCTCAACTGCGACACATGAGGGCGCCGGTAGTGCGAAGTCGTACTCGCGGATGCACAACATGTTGGCTTTGGGGGAGTTGATAGTAACTAACAGCGCTCAACTGCGACACATGAGGGCGCCGGTAGTGCGAAGTCGTACTCGCGGATGCACAACATGTTGGCGCTGGGGGAGTTGATAGTAACTAACAGCGCTCAACTGCGACACATGAGGGCGCCGGTAGTGCGAAGTCGTACTCGCGGATGCACAACATGTTGGCTTTGGGGTGTTGATAGTAACTAACAGCGCTCAACTGCGACACATGAGGGCGCCGGTAGTGCGAAGTCGTACTCGCGGATGCACAACATGTTGGCTTTGGGGAGTTGATAGTAACTAACAGCGCTCAACTGCGATACATGAGGGCGCCGGTAGTGCGAAGTCGTACTCGCGGATGCACAACATGTTGGCTTTGGGGGAGTTGATAGTAACTAACAGCGCTCAACTGCGATACATGAGGGCGCCGGTAGTGCGAAGTCGTACTCGCGGATGCACAACATGTTGGCTTTGGGGAGTTGATAGTAACTAACAGCGCTCAACTGCGACACATGAGGGCGCCGGTAGTGCGAAGTCGTACTCGCGGATGCACAACATGTTGGCTTTGGGGGAGTTGATAGTAACTAACAGCGCTCAACTGCGACACATGAGGGCGCCGGTAGTGCGAAGTCGTACTCGCGGATGCACAACATGTTGGCTTTGGGGGAGTTGATAGTAACTAACAGCGCTCAACTGCGATACATGAGGGCGCCGGTAGTGCGAAGTCGTACTCGCGGATGCACAACATGTTGGCTTTGGGGAGTTGATAGTAACTAACAGCGCTCAACTGCGATACATGAGGGCGCCGGTAGTGCGAAGTCGTACTCGCGGATGCACAACATGTTGGCTTTGGGGAGTTGATAGTAACTAACAGCGCTCAACTGCGACACATGAGGGCGCCGGTAGTGCGAAGTCGTACTCGCGGATGCACAACATGTTGGCTTTGGGGGAGTTGATAGTAACTAACAGCGCTCAACTGCGACACATGAGGGCGCCGGTAGTGCGAAGTCGTACTCGCGGATGCACAACATGTTGGCTTTGGGGGAGTTGATAGTAACTAACAGCGCTCAACTGCGATACATGAGGGCGCCGGTAGTGCGAAGTCGTACTCGCGGATGCACAACATGTTGGCTTTGGGGGAGTTGATAGTAACTAACAGCGCTCAACTGCGATACATGAGGGCGCCGGTAGTGCGAAGTCGTAACGTAAAACCGTTTGGTTTACTATTTTTGTACACACAGTTGATAGTAACTATCATACTGAGACCTATGTAGGCGAATCTGAGTTTCAATTAGCTAAAATAGACCAAAACAAATTTTTGCTTTAGTAGAAAGCTTCTTAGTTGTCGACTAAGCGTGACTAATCAGGACGGCAGGGCTGTATGATCCGAGGTGAGCAATAAGAAACTTTCGATGCTGAATCAAGACCCATATTAGAGAAGGCAATGCAAAACTGTACTCGCGGATGCACAACATGTTGGCTTTGGGGGAGTTGATAGTAACTAACAGCGCTCAACTGCGATACATGAGGGCGCCGGTAGTGCGAATTCGTACTCGCGGATGCACAACATGTTGGCTTTGGGGGAGTTGATAGTAACTAACAGCGCTCAACTGCGACACATGAGGGCGCCGGTAGTGCGAAGTCGTACTCGCGGATGCACAACATGTTGGCTTTGGGGGAGTTGATAGTAACTAACAGCGCTCAACTGCGATACATGAGGGCGCCGGTAGTGCGAAGTCGTACTCGCGGATGCACAACATGTTGGCTTTGGGGGAGTTGATAGTAACTAACAGCGCTCAACTGCGACACATGAGGGCGCCGGTAGTGCGAAGTCGTACTCGCGGATGCACAACATGTTGGCTTTGGGGGAGTTGATAGTAACTAACAGCGCTCAACTGCGACACATGAGGGCGCCGGTAGTGCGAAGTCGTACTCGCGGATGCACAACATGTTGTCTGTTTGGGAGTTGATAGTAACTAACAGCGCTCAACTGCGATACATGAGGGCGCCGGTAGTGCGAAGTCGTACTCGCGGATGCACAACATGTTGGCTTTGGGGGAGTTGATAGTAACTAACAGCGCTCAACTGCGACACATGAGGGCGCCGGTAGTGCGAAGTCGTACTCGCGGATGCACAACATGTTGGCTTCGGGGGAGTTGATAGTAACTAGCAGCGCTCAACTGCGACAGGTGAGGGCGCCGGTAGTGCGAGGTCGTACTTGCGGATGGACAACATGTTGGCTTTGGGGAGTTGATAGTAACTAACAGCGCTCAACTGCGACACGTGAGGGCGCCGGTAGTGCGAAGTCGTACTCGCGGATGCACAACATGTTGGCTTTGGGGGAGTTGATAGTAACTAACAGCGCTCAACTGCGACACATGAGGGCGCCGGTAGTGCGAAGTCGTACCGTAAAACCGATTGGTTTACTATTTTTGTACACACAGTTGATAGTAACTATCATACTGAGACACCTATGTAGGCGAATCTGAGTTTCAATTAGCTAAAATAGACCAAAACAAATTTTTGCTTTAGTAGAAAGCTTCTTAGTTGTCGACTAAGCGTGACTAATCAGGACGGCAGGGCTGTATGATCCGAGTATCACAAAATTAAATATGTTTTCAGGGGATGTTGGAATGCGATTTTAGGTGAGCAATAAGAAACTTTCGATGCTGAATCAAGACCCATATTAGAGAAGGCAATGCAAAACTGTACTCGCGGATGCACAACATGTTGGCTTTGGGGGAGTTGATAGTAACTAACAGCGCTCAACTGCGACACATGAGGGCGCCGGTAGTGCGAATTCTTACTCGTGGATGCACAACAAGTTGGCTTCGCGGATCTTGATAGTAACTAACAGCGCTCAACTGCGACACGTGAGGGCGCCGGTAGTGCGAAGTCGTACTCGCGGATGCACAACATGATGGCTCTGGGGTCGATGCTAGTAACTAACAGCGCTCAACTGCGACACGTGAGGGCGCCGGTAGTGCGAAGTCGTACTCGCGGATGCACAACATGTTGGCTTTGGGGGAGTGAATAGTAACTAACAGCGCTCAACTGCGACACGTGAGGGCGCCGGTAGTGCGAAGTCGTACTCGCGGATGCACAACATGTTGGCTTTGGGGAGTTGATAGTAACTAACAGCGCTCAACTGCGACACATGAGGGCGCCGGTAGTGCGAAGTCGTACTCGCGGATGCACAACATGTTGGCTTTGGGGAGTTGATAGTAACTAACAGCGCTCAACTGCGATACATGAGGGCGCCGGTAGTGCGAAGTCGTACTCGCGGATGCACAACATGTTGGCTTTGGGGGAGTTGATAGTAACTAACAGCGCTCAACTGCGACACATGAGGGCGCCGGTAGTGCGAAGTCGTACTCGCGGATGCACAACATGTTGGCTTTGGGGAGTTGATAGTAACTAACAGCGCTCAACTGCGACACATGAGGGCGCCGGTAGTGCGAAGTCGTACTCGCGGATGCACAACATGTTGGCTTTGGGGGAGTTGATAGTAACTAACAGCGCTCAACTGCGATACATGAGGGCGCCGGTAGTGCGAAGTCGTACTCGCGGATGCACAACATGTTGGCTTCGGGGATGTTGATAGTAACTAACAGCGCTCAACTGCGATACATGAGGGCGCCGGTAGTGCGAAGTCGTACTCGCGGATGCACAACATGTTGGCTTTGGGGGAGTTGATAGTAACTAACAGCGCTCAACTGCGACACATGAGGGCGCCGGTAGTGCGAAGTCGTACTCGCGGATGCACAACATGTTGGCTTTGGGGAGTTGATAGTAACTAACAGCGCTCAACTGCGACACATGAGGGCGCCGGTAGTGCGAAGTCGTACTCGCGGATGCACAACATGTTGGCTTTGGGGGAGTTGATAGTAACTAACAGCGCTCAACTGCGATACATGAGGGCGCCGGTAGTGCGAAGTCGTACTCGCGGATGCACAACATGTTGGCTTTGGGGGAGTTGATAGTAACTAACAGCGCTCAACTGCGATACATGAGGGCGCCGGTAGTGCGAAGTCGTAACGTAAAACCGTTTGGTTTACTATTTTTGTACACACAGTTGATAGTAACTATCATACTGAGACCTATGTAGGCGAATCTGAGTTTCAATTAGCTAAAATAGACCAAAACAAATTTTTGCTTTAGTAGAAAGCTTCTTAGTTGTCGACTAAGCGTGACTAATCAGGACGGCAGGGCTGTATGATCCGAGTATCACAAAATTAAATATGTTTTCAGGGGATGTTGGAATGCGATTTTAGGTGAGCAATAAGAAACTTTCGATGCTGAATCAAGACCCATATTAGAGAAGGCAATGCAAAACTGTACTCGCGGATGCACAACATGTTGGCTTTGGGGGAGTTGATAGTAACTAACAGCGCTCAACTGCGACACATGAGGGCGCCGGTAGTGCGAAGTCGTACTCGCGGATGCACAACATGTTGGCTTTGGGGAGTTGATAGTAACTAACAGCGCTGAACCGCGACACATGAGGGCGCCGGTAGTGCGAAGCCGTACTCGCGGATGCACAACATGTTGGCTTTGGGGGAGTTGATAGTAACTAACAGCGCTCAACTGCGACACATGAGGGCGCCGGTAGTGCGAAGTCGTACTCGCGGATGCACAACATGTTGGCTTTGGGGAGTTGATAGTAACTAACAGCGCTCAACTGCGACACATGAGGGCGCCGGTAGTGCGAAGTCGTACTCGCGGATGCACAACATGTTGGCTTTGGGGAGTTGATAGTAACTAACAGCGCTCAACTGCGACACATGAGGGCGCCGGTAGTGCGAAGTCGTACTCGCGGATGCACAACATGTTGGCTTTGGGGAGTTGATAGTAACTAACAGCGCTCAACTGCGACACATGAGGGCGCCGGTAGTGCGAAGTCGTACTCGCGGATGCACAACATGTTGGCTTTGGGGAGTTGATAGTAACTAACAGCGCTCAACTGCGATACATGAGGGCGCCGGTAGTGCGAAGTCGTAACGTAAAACCGTTTGGTTTACTATTTTTGTACACACAGTTGATAGTAACTATCATACTGAGACCTATGTAGGCGAATCTGAGTTTCAATTAGCTAAAATAGACCAAAACAAATTTTTGCTTTAGTAGAAAGCTTCTTAGTTGTCGACTAAGCGTGACTAATCAGGACGGCAGGGCTGTATGATCCGAGTATCACAAAATTAAATATGTTTTCAGGGGATGTTGGAATGCGATTTTAGGTGAGCAATAAGAAACTTTCGATGCTGAATCAAGACCCATATTAGAGAAGGCAATGCAAAACTGTACTCGCGGATGCACAACATGTTGGCTTTGGGGGAGTTGATAGTAACTAACAGCGCTCAACTGCGATACATGAGGGCGCCGGTAGTGCGAATTCGTACTCGCGGATGCACAACATGTTGGCTTTGGGGGAGTTGATAGTAACTAACAGCGCTCAACTGCGACACATGAGGGCGCCGGTAGTGCGAAGTCGTACTCGCGGATGCACAACATGTTGACTTTGGGGGAGTTGATAGTAACTAACAGCGCTCAACTGCGACACATGAGGGCGCCGGTAGTGCGAAGTCGTACTCGCGGATGCACAACATGTTGGCTTTGGGGAGTTGATAGTAACTAACAGCGCTCAACTGCGACACTTGAGGGCGCGGGTAGCGCCGAGACCTACTCGCGGACCCTCAACGTGTCGCTTTCGGTCGAGTTGATAGTAACTAACAGCGCTCAACTGCGACACATGAGGGCGCCGGTAGTGCGAAGTCGTACTCGCGGATGCACAACATGTTGGCTTTGGGGAGTTGATAGTAACTAACAGCGCTCAACTGCGATACATGAGGGCGCCGGTAGTGCGAAGTCGTACTCGCGGATGCACAACATGTTGGCTTTGGGGAGTTGATAGTAACTAACAGCGCTCAACTGCGACACATGAGGGCGCCGGTAGTGCGAAGTCGTACTCGCGGATGCACAACATGTTGGCTTTGGGGGAGTTGATAGTAACTAACAGCGCTCAACTGCGACACATGAGGGCGCCGGTAGTGCGAAGTCGTACTCGCGGATGCACAACATGTTGGCTTTGGGGAGTTGATAGTAACTAACAGCGCTCAACTGCGACACATGAGGGCGCCGGTAGTGCGAAGTCGTACTCGCGGATGCACAACATGTTGGCTTTGGGGAGTTGATAGTAACTAACAGCGCTCAACTGCGATACATGAGGGCGCCGGTAGTGCGAAGTCGTACTCGCGGATGCACAACATGTTGGCTTTGGGGAGTTGATAGTAACTAACAGCGCTCAACTGCGATACATGAGGGCGCCGGTAGTGCGAAGTCGTACTCGCGGATGCACAACATGTTGGCTTTGGGGGAGTTGATAGTAACTAACAGCGCTCAACTGCGACACATGAGGGCGCCGGTAGTGCGAAGTCGTACTCGCGGATGCACAACATGTTGGCTTTGGGGAGTTGATAGTAACTAACAGCGCTCAACTGCGACACATGAGGGCGCCGGTAGTGCGAAGTCGTACTCGCGGATGCACAACATGTTGGCTTTGGGGGAGTTGATAGTAACTAACAGCGCTCAACTGCGATACATGAGGGCGCCGGTAGTGCGAAGTCGTACTCGCGGATGCACAACATGTTGGCTTTGGGGGAGTTGATAGTAACTAACAGCGCTCAACTGCGATACATGAGGGCGCCGGTAGTGCGAAGTCGTACTCGCGGATGCACAACATGTTGGCTTTGGGGAGTTGATAGTAACTAACAGCGCTCAACTGCGACACATGAGGGCGCCGGTAGTGCGAAGTCGTACACGCCGGTGCACCGCCGGGTGGCGTTGGGGGGTTGATAGTAACTAACAGCGCTCAACTGCGACACATGAGGGCGCCGGTAGTGCGAAGTCGTACTCGCGGATGCACAACATGTTGGCTTTGGGGGAGTTGATAGTAACTAACAGCGCTCAACTGCGATACATGAGGGCGCCGGTAGTGCGAAGTCGTACTCGCGGATGCACAACATGTTGGCTTTGGGGGAGTTGATAGTAACTAACAGCGCTCAACTGCGATACATGAGGGCGCCGGTAGTGCGAAGTCGTAACGTAAAACCGTTTGGTTTACTATTTTTGTACACACAGTTGATAGTAACTATCATACTGAGACCTATGTAGGCGAATCTGAGTTTCAATTAGCTAAAATAGACCAAAACAAATTTTTGCTTTAGTAGAAAGCTTCTTAGTTGTCGACTAAGCGTGACTAATCAGGACGGCAGGGCTGTATGATCCGAGTATCACAAAATTAAATATGTTTTCAGGGGATGTTGGAATGCGATTTTAGGTGAGCAATAAGAAACTTTCGATGCTGAATCAAGACCCATATTAGAGAAGGCAATGCAAAACTGTACTCGCGGATGCACAACATGTTGGCTTTGGGGGAGTTGATAGTAACTAACAGCGCTCAACTGCGACACATGAGGGCGCCGGTAGTGCGAATTCGTACTCGCGGATGCACAACATGTTGGCTTTGGGGAGTTGATAGTAACTAACAGCGCTCAACTGCGACACATGAGGGCGCCGGTAGTGCGAAGTCGTACTCGCGGATGCACAACATGTTGGCTTTGGGGAGTTGATAGTAACTAACAGCGCTCAACTGCGATACATGAGGGCGCCGGTAGTGCGAAGTCGTACTCGCGGATGCACAACATGTTGGCTTTGGGGAGTTGATAGTAACTAACAGCGCTCAACTGCGACACATGAGGGCGCCGGTAGTGCGAAGTCGTACTCGCGGATGCACAACATGTTGGCTTTGGGGAGTTGATAGTAACTAACAGCGCTCAACTGCGACACATGAGGGCGCCGGTAGTGCGAAGTCGTACTCGCGGATGCACAACATGTTGGCTTTGGGGAGTTGATAGTAACTAACAGCGCTCAACTGCGACACATGAGGGCGCCGGTAGTGCGAAGTCGTACTCGCGGATGCACAACATGTTGGCTTTGGGGGAGTTGATAGTAACTAACAGCGCTCAACTGCGATACATGAGGGCGCCGGTAGTGCGAAGTCGTAACGTAAAACCGTTTGGTTTACTATTTTGTACACAGTTGATAGTAACTATCATACTGAGACCTATGTAGGCGAATCTGAGTTTCAATTAGCTAAAATAGACCAAAACAAATTTTTGCTTTAGTAGAAAGCTTCTTAGTTGTCGACTAAGCGTGACTAATCAGGACGGCAGGGCTGTATGATCCGAGTATCACAAAATTAAATATGTTTTCAGGGGATGTTGGAATGCGATTTTAGGTGAGCAATAAGAAACTTTCGATGCTGAATCAAGACCCATATTAGAGAAGGCAATGCAAAACTGTACTCGCGGATGCACAACATGTTGGCTTTGGGGGAGTTGATAGTAACTAACAGCGCTCAACTGCGACACATGAGGGCGCCGGTAGTGCGAAGTCGTACTCGCGGATGCACAACATGTTGACTTTGGGGGAGTTGATAGTAACTAACAGCGCTCAACTGCGACACATGAGGGCGCCGGTAGTGCGAAGTCGTACTCGCGGATGCACAACATGTTGACTTTGGGGGAGTTGATAGTAACTAACAGCGCTCAACTGCGACACATGAGGGCGCCGGTAGTGCGAAGTCGTACTCGCGGATGCACAACATGTTGGCTTTGGGGGAGTTGATAGTAACTAACAGCGCTCAACTGCGATACATGAGGGCGCCGGTAGTGCGAAGTCGTAACGTAAAACCGTTTGGTTTACTATTTTGTACACACAGTTGATAGTAACTATCATACTGCGAGACCTATGTAGGCGAATCTGAGTTTCAATTAGCTAAAATAGACCAAAACAAATTTTTGCTTTAGTAGAAAGCTTCTTAGTTGTCGACTAAGCGTGACTAATCAGGACGGCAGGGCTGTATGATCCGAGTATCACAAAATTAAATATGTTTTCAGGGGATGTTGGAATGCGATTTTAGGTGAGCAATAAGAAACTTTCGATGCTGAATCAAGACCCATATTAGAGAAGGCAATGCAAAACTGTACTCGCGGATGCACAACATGTTGGCTTTGGGGGAGTTGATAGTAACTAACAGCGCTCAACTGCGATACATGAGGGCGCCGGTAGTGCGAATTCGTACTCGCGGATGCACAACATGTTGGCTTTGGGGGAGTTGATAGTAACTAACAGCGCTCAACTGCGACACATGAGGGCGCCGGTAGTGCGAAGTCGTACTCGCGGATGCACAACATGTTGACTTTGGGGGAGTTGATAGTAACTAACAGCGCTCAACTGCGACACATGAGGGCGCCGGTAGTGCGAAGTCGTACTCGCGGATGCACAACATGTTGGCTTTGGGGAGTTGATAGTAACTAACAGCGCTCAACTGCGATACATGAGGGCGCCGGTAGTGCGAAGTCGTACTCGCGGATGCACAACATGTTGGCTTTGGGGAGTTGATAGTAACTAACAGCGCTCAACTGCGACACATGAGGGCGCCGGTAGTGCGAAGTCGTACTCGCGGATGCACAACATGTTGGCTTTGGGGGAGTTGATAGTAACTAACAGCGCTCAACTGCGACACATGAGGGCGCCGGTAGTGCGAAGTCGTACTCGCGGATGCACAACATGTTGGCTTTGGGGGAGTTGATAGTAACTAACAGCGCTCAACTGCGACACATGAGGGCGCCGGTAGTGCGAAGTCGTACTCGCGGATGCACAACATGTTGGCTTTGGGGAGTTGATAGTAACTAACAGCGCTCAACTGCGACACATGAGGGCGCCGGTAGTGCGAAGTCGTACTCGCGGATGCACAACATGTTGGCTTTGGGGAGTTGATAGTAACTAACAGCGCTCAACTGCGACACATGAGGGCGCCGGTAGTGCGAAGTCGTACTCGCGGATGCACAACATGTTGGCTTTGGGGGAGTTGATAGTAACTAACAGCGCTCAACTGCGACACATGAGGGCGCCGGTAGTGCGAAGTCGTACTCGCGGATGCACAACATGTTGGCTTTGGGGGAGTTGATAGTAACTAACAGCGCTCAACTGCGATACATGAGGGCGCCGGTAGTGCGAAGTCGTACTCGCGGATGCACAACATGTTGGCTTTGGGGGAGTTGATAGTAACTAACAGCGCTCAACTGCGATACATGAGGGCGCCGGTAGTGCGAAGTCGTACTCGCGGATGCACAACATGTTGGGATCGGGGGAGTTGATAGTAACTAACAGCGCTCAACTGCGACACATGAGGGCGCCGGTAGTGCGAAGTCGTACTCGCGGATGCACAACATGTTGGCTTTGGGGGAGTTGATAGTAACTAACAGCGCTCAACTGCGACACATGAGGGCGCCGGTAGTGCGAAGTCGTACTCGCGGATGCACAACATGTTGGCTTTGGGGAGTTGATAGTAACTAACAGCGCTCAACTGCGACACATGAGGGCGCCGGTAGTGCGAAGTCGTACTCGCGGATGCACAACATGTTGGCTTTGGGGGAGTTGATAGTAACTAACAGCGCTCAACTGCGATACATGAGGGCGCCGGTAGTGCGAAGTCGTACTCGCGGATGCACAACATGTTGGCTTTGGGGGAGTTGATAGTAACTAACAGCGCTCAACTGCGACACATGAGGGCGCCGGTAGTGCGAAGTCGTACTCGCGGATGCACAACATGTTGGCTTTGGGGAGTTGATAGTAACTAACAGCGCTCAACTGCGATACATGAGGGCGCCGGTAGTGCGAAGTCGTACTCGCGGATGCACAACATGTTGGCTTTGGGGGAGTTGATAGTAACTAACAGCGCTCAACTGCGATACATGAGGGCGCCGGTAGTGCGAAGTCGTACTCGCGGATGCACAACATGTTGGCTTTGGGGAGTTGATAGTAACTAACAGCGCTCAACTGCGACACATGAGGGCGCCGGTAGTGCGAAGTCGTACTCGCGGATGCACAACATGTTGGCTTTGGGGAGTTGATAGTAACTAACAGCGCTCAACTGCGACACATGAGGGCGCCGGTAGTGCGAAGTCGTACTCGCGGATGCACAACCTGTTGGCTTTGGGGAGTTGATAGTAACTAACAGCGCTCAACTGCGACTCATGAGGGCGCCGGTAGTGCGAAGTCGTACTCGCGGATGCACAACATGTTGGCTTTGGGGGAGTTGATAGTAACTAACAGCGCTCAACTGCGACACATGAGGGCGCCGGTAGTGCGAAGTCGTACTCGCGGATGCACAACATGTTGGCTCGGGGGGGGTTGATAGTAACTAACAGCGCTCAACTGCGACACATGAGGGCGCCGGTAGTGCGAAGTCGTACTCGCGGATGCACAACATGTTGGCTTTGGGGGAGTTGATAGTAACTAACAGCGCTCAACTGCGACACATGAGGGCGCCGGTAGTGCGAAGTCGTACTCGCGGATGCACAACATGTTGGCTTTGGGGGAGTTGATAGTAACTAACAGCGCTCAACTGCGATACATGAGGGCGCCGGTAGTGCGAAGTCGTAACGTAAAACCGTTTGGTTTACTATTTTGTACACACAGTTGATAGTAACTATCATACTGAGACCTATGTAGGCGAATCTGAGTTTCAATTAGCTAAAATAGACCAAAACAAATTTTGGCTTTAGTAGAAAGCTTCTTAGTTGTCGACTAAGAGTGACTAAACAGGACGGCAGGGCTGTATGATCCGAGTATCACAAAATTAAATATGTTTTCAGGGGATGTTGGAATGCGATTTTAGGTGAGCAATAAGAAACTTTCGATGCTGAATCAAGACCCATATTAGAGAAGGCAATGCAAAACTGTACTCGCGGATGCACAACATGTTGGCTTTGGGGAGTTGATAGTAACTAACAGCGCTCAACTGCGATACATGAGGGCGCCGGTAGTGCGAATTCGTACTCGCGGATGCACAACAGGTTGGCTGTGGGGAGTTGATAGTAACTAACAGCGCTCAACTGCGACACATGAGGGCGCCGGTAGTGCGAAGTCGTACTCGCGGATGCACAACATGTTGGCTTTGGGGGAGTTGATAGTAACTAACAGCGCTCAACTGCGACACATGAGGGCGCCGGTAGTGCGAAGTCGTACTCGCGGATGCACAACATGTTGGCTTTGGGGGAGTTGATAGTAACTAACAGCGCTCAACTGCGATACATGAGGGCGCCGGTAGTGCGAAGTCGTACTCGCGGATGCACAACATGTAAGCGTTTGGGGATTTGATAGTGACGAACAGCGCTCAACTGCGACACATGAGGGCGCCGGTAGTGCGAAGTCGTACTCGCGGATGCACAACATGTTGGCGTTGGGGGAGTTGATAGTAACTAACAGCGCTCAACTGCGATACATGAGGGCGCCGGTAGTGCGAAGTCGTACTCGCGGATGCACAACATGTTGGCTTTGGGGGAGTTGATAGTAACTAACAGCGCTCAACTGCGACACATGAGGGCGCCGGTAGTGCGAAGTCGTACTCGCGGATGCACAACATGTTGGCTTTGGGGGAGTTGATAGTAACTAACAGCGCTCAACTGCGATACATGAGGGCGCCGGTAGTGCGAAGTCGTACTCGCGGATGCACAACATGTTGGCTTTGGGGGAGTTGATAGTAACTAACAGCGCTCAACTGCGACACATGAGGGCGCCGGTAGTGCGAAGTCGTACTCGCGGATGCACAACATGTTGGCTTTGGGGGAGTTGATAGTAACTAACAGCGCTCAACTGCGACACATGAGGGCGCCGGTAGTGCGAAGTCGTACTCGCGGATGCACAACATGTTGGCTTTGGGGAGTTGATAGTAACTAACAGCGCTCAACTGCGATACATGAGGGCGCCGGTAGTGCGAAGTCGTACTCGCGGATGCACAACATGTTGGCTTTGGGGGAGTTGATAGTAACTAACAGCGCTCAACTGCGATACATGAGGGCGCCGGTAGTGCGAAGTCGTACTCGCGGATGCACAACATGTTGGCGTTGGGGGAGTGGGTAGTAACTAACAGCGCTCAACTGCGACACATGAGGGCGCCGGTAGTGCGAAGTCGTACTCGCGGATGCACAACATGTTGGCTTTGGGGGAGTTGATAGTAACTAACAGCGCTCAACTGCGACACATGAGGGCGCCGGTAGTGCGAAGTCGTACTCGCGGATGCACAACAGGCTGGCTCCGGGAGCGACGCTCGTACCCTACAGCGCTCAACTGCGATACATGAGGGCGCCGGTAGTGCGAAGTCGTACTCGCGGATGCACAACATGTTGGCTTTGGGGGAGTTGATAGTAACTAACAGCGCTCAACTGCGATACATGAGGGCGCCGGTAGTGCGAAGTCGTAACGTAAAACCGTTTGGTTTACTATTTTGTACACACAGTTGATAGTAACTATCATACTGAGACCTATGTAGGCGAATCTGAGTTTCAATTAGCTAAAATAGACCAAAACAAATTTTTGCTTTAGTAGAAAGCTTCTTAGTTGTCGACTAAGCGTGACTAATCAGGACGGCAGGGCTGTATGATCCGAGTATCACAAAATTAAATATGTTTTCAGGGGATGTTGGAATGCGATTTTAGGTGAGCAATAAGAAACTTTCGATGCTGAATCAAGACCCATATTAGAGAAGGCAATGCAAAACTGTACTCGCGGATGCACAACATGTTGGCTTTGGGGGAGTTGATAGTAACTAACAGCGCTCAACTGCGACACATGAGGGCGCCGGTAGTGCGAATTCGTACTCGCGGATGCACAACATGTTGGCTTTGGGGGAGTTGATAGTAACTAACAGCGCTCAACTGCGACACATGAGGGCGCCGGTAGTGCGAAGTCGTACTCGCGGATGCACAACATGTTGGCTTTGGGGAGTTGATAGTAACTAACAGCGCTCAACTGCGACACATGAGGGCGCCGGTAGTGCGAAGTCGTACTCGCGGATGCACAACATGTTGGCTTTGGGGAGTTGATAGTAACTAACAGCGCTCAACTGCGATACATGAGGGCGCCGGTAGTGCGAAGTCGTACTCGCGGATGCACAACATGTTGGCTTTGGGGGAGTTGATAGTAACTAACAGCGCTCAACTGCGACACATGAGGGCGCCGGTAGTGCGAAGTCGTACTCGCGGATGCACAACATGTTGGCTTTGGGGGAGTTGATAGTAACTAACAGCGCTCAACTGCGATACATGAGGGCGCCGGTAGTGCGAAGTCGTACTCGCGGATGCACAACATGTTGGCCTTGGGGGAGTTGATAGTAACTAACAGCGCTCAACTGCGACACATGAGGGCGCCGGTAGTGCGAAGTCGTACTCGCGGATGCACAACATGTTGGCTTTGGGGAGTTGATAGTAACTAACAGCGCTCAACTGCGACACATGAGGGCGCCGGTAGTGCGAAGTCGTACTCGCGGATGCACAACATGTTGGCTTTGGGGAGTTGATAGTAACTAACAGCGCTCAACTGCGACACATGAGGGCGCCGGTAGTGCGAAGTCGTACTCGCGGATGCACAACATGTTGGCTTTGGGGGAGTTGATAGTAACTAACAGCGCTCAACTGCGATACATGAGGGCGCCGGTAGTGCGAAGTCGTACTCGCGGATGCACAACATGTTGGCTTTGGGGGAGTTGATAGTAACTAACAGCGCTCAACTGCGACACATGAGGGCGCCGGTAGTGCGCAGACGTGCGCGCGGATGCACAACAGGGTGGCTCTCGGGGGGCGGCGAGTCACTAACAGCGCTCAACTGCGACACATGAGGGCGCCGGTAGTGCGAAGTCGTACTCGCGGATGCACAACATGTTGGCTTTGGGGGAGTTGATAGTAACTAACAGCGCTCAACTGCGACACATGAGGGCGCCGGTAGTGCGAAGTCGTACTCGCGGATGCACAACATGTTGGCTTTGGGGAGTTGATAGTAACTAACAGCGCTCAACTGCGATACATGAGGGCGCCGGTAGTGCGAAGTCGTACTCGCGGATGCACAACATGTTGGCTTTGGGGAGTTGATAGTAACTAACAGCGCTCAACTGCGATACATGAGGGCGCCGGTAGTGCGAAGTCGTACTCGCGGATGCACAACATGTTGGCTTTGGGGGAGTTGATAGTAACTAACAGCGCTCAACTGCGACACATGAGGGCGCCGGTAGTGCGAAGTCGTACTCGCGGATGCACAACATGTTGGCTTTGGGGGAGTTGATAGTAACTAACAGCGCTCAACTGCGACACATGAGGGCGCCGGTAGTGCGAAGTCGTACTCGCGGATGCACAACATGTTGGCTTTGGGGGAGTTGATAGTAACTAACAGCGCTCAACTGCGATACATGGGGGCGCCGGTAGTGCGAAGTCGTACTCGCGGATGCACAACATGTTGGCTTTGGGGGAGTTGATAGTAACTAACAGCGCTCAACTGCGATACATGAGGGCGCCGGTAGTGCGAAGTCGTAACGTAAAACCGTTTGGTTTACTATTTTGTACACACAGTTGATAGTAACTATCATACTGAGACCTATGTAGGCGAATCTGAGATTCAATTAGCTAAAATAGACCAAAACAAATTTTGCTTAAGTAGAAAGCTTCTTGGTTGTCGACTAAGCGTGACTAATCAGGACGGCAGGGCTGTATGATCCGAGTATCACAAAATTAAATATGTTTTCAGGGGATGTTGGAATGCGATTTTAGGTGAGCAATAAGAAACTTTCGATGCTGAATCAAGACCCATATTAGAGAAGGCAATGCAAAACTGTACTCGCGGATGCACAACATGTTGGCTTTGGGGAGTTGATAGTAACTAACAGCGCTCAACTGCGATACATGAGGGCGCCGGTAGTGCGAATTCGTACTCGCGGATGCACAACATGTTGGCTTTGGGGAGTTGATAGTAACTAACAGCGCTCAACTGCGACACATGAGGGCGCCGGTAGTGCGAAGTCGTACTCGCGGATGCACAACATGTTGGCTTTGGGGAGTTGATAGTAACTAACAGCGCTCAACTGCGATACATGAGGGCGCCGGTAGTGCGAAGTCGTACTCGCGGATGCACAACATGTTGGCTTTGGGGAGTTGATAGTAACTAACAGCGCTCAACTGCGACACATGAGGGCGCCGGTAGTGCGAAGTCGTACTCGCGGATGCACAACATGTTGGCTTTGGGGAGTTGATAGTAACTAACAGCGCTCAACTGCGACACATGAGGGCGCCGGTAGTGCGAAGTCGTACTCGCGGATGCACAACATGTTGGCTTTGGGGGAGTTGATAGTAACTAACAGCGCTCAACTGCGATACATGAGGGCGCCGGTAGTGCGAAGTCGTACTCGCGGATGCACAACATGTTGGCTTTGGGGAGTTGATAGTAACTAACAGCGCTCAACTGCGACACATGAGGGCGCCGGTAGTGCGAAGTCGTACTCGCGGATGCACAACAAGCTAGCTTCTGGCCAGTCGAAACTAACTAACAGCGCTCAACTGCGACACATGAGGGCGCCGGTAGTGCGAAGTCGTACTCGCGGATGCACAACATGTTGGCTTTGGGGGAGTTGATAGTAACTAACAGCGCTCAACTGCGACACATGAGGGCGCCGGTAGTGCGAAGTCGTACTCGCGGATGCACAACATGTTGGCTTTGGGGGAGTTGATAGTAACTAACAGCGCTCAACTGCGATACATGAGGGCGCCGGTAGTGCGAAGTCGTAACGTAAAACCGTTTGGTTTACTATTTTTGTACACACAGTTGATAGTAACTATCATACTGAGACCTATGTAGGCGAATCTGAGTTTCAATTAGCTAAAATAGACCAAAACAAATTTTTGCTTTAGTAGAAAGCTTCTTAGTTGTCGACTAAGCGTGACTAATCAGGACGGCAGGGCTGTATGATCCGAGTATCACAAAATTAAATATGTTTTCAGGGGATGTTGGAATGCGATTTTAGGTGAGCAATAAGAAACTTTCGATGCTGAATCAAGACCCATATTAGAGAAGGCAATGCAAAACTGTACTCGCGGATGCACAACATGTTGGCTTTGGGGGAGTTGATAGTAACTAACAGCGCTCAACTGCGATACATGAGGGCGCCGGTAGTGCGAATTCGTACTCGCGGATGCACAACATGTTGGCTTTGGGGGAGTTGATAGTAACTAACAGCGCTCAACTGCGACACATGAGGGCGCCGGTAGTGCGAAGTCGTACTCGCGGATGCACAACATGTTGGCTTTGGGGGAGTTGATAGTAACTAACAGCGCTCAACTGCGATACATGAGGGCGCCGGTAGTGCGAAGTCGTACTCGCGGATGCACAACATGTTGGCTTTGGGGAGTTGATAGTAACTAACAGCGCTCAACTGCGACACATGAGGGCGCCGGTAGTGCGAAGTCGTACTCGCGGATGCACAACATGTTGGCTTTGGGGGAGTTGATAGTAACTAACAGCGCTCAACTGCGATACATGAGGGCGCCGGTAGTGCGAAGTCGTACTCGCGGATGCACAACATGTTGGCTTCGGGGGGGTTGATAGTAACTAACAGCGCTCAACTGCGACACATGAGGGCGCCGGTAGTGCGAAGTCGTACTCGCGGATGCACAACATGTTGGCTTTGGGGGAGTTGATAGTAACTAACAGCGCTCAACTGCGACACATGAGGGCGCCGGTAGTGCGAAGTCGTACTCGCGGATGCACAACATGTTGGCTTTGGGGGAGTTGATAGTAACTAACAGCGCTCAACTGCGATACATGAGGGCGCCGGTAGTGCGAAGTCGTACTCGCGGATGCACAACATGTTGGCTTTGGGGAGTTGATAGTAACTAACAGCGCTCAACTGCGACACATGAGGGCGCCGGTAGTGCGAAGTCGTACTCGCGGATGCACAACATGTTGGCTTTGGGGGAGTTGATAGTAACTAACAGCGCTCAACTGCGACACATGAGGGCGCCGGTAGTGCGAAGTCGTACTCGCGGATGCACAACATGTTGGCTTTGGGGGAGTTGATAGTAACTAACAGCGCTCAACTGCGATACATGAGGGCGCCGGTAGTGCGAAGTCGTACTCGCGGATGCACAACATGTTGGCTTTGGGGGAGTTGATAGTAACTAACAGCGCTCAACTGCGACACATGAGGGCGCCGGTAGTGCGAAGTCGTACTCGCGGATGCACAACATGTTGGCTTTGGGGGAGTTGATAGTAACTAACAGCGCTCAACTGCGACACATGAGGGCGCCGGTAGTGCGAAGTCGTACTCGCGGATGCACAACATGTTGGCTTTGGGGGAGTTGATAGTAACTAACAGCGCTCAACTGCGACACATGAGGGCGCCGGTAGTGCGAAGTCGTACTCGCGGATGCACAACATGTTGGCTTTGGGGGAGTTGATAGTAACTAACAGCGCTCAACTGCGATACATGAGGGCGCCGGTAGTGCGAAGTCGTACTCGCGGATGCACAACATGTTGGCTTTGGGGGAGTTGATAGTAACTAACAGCGCTCAACTGCGATACATGAGGGCGCCGGTAGTGCGAAGTCGTACTCGCGGATGCACAACATGTTGGCTTTGGGGGAGTTGATAGTAACTAACAGCGCTCAACTGCGACACATGAGGGCGCCGGTAGTGCGAAGTCGTACTCGCGGATGCACAACATGTTGGCTTTGGAGGAGTTGATAGTAACTAACAGCGCTCAACTGCGACACATGAGGGCGCCGGTAGTGCGAAGTCGTACTTGCGGATGCACAACATGTTGGCTTTGGGGGAGTTGATAGTAACTAACAGCGCTCAACTGCGATACATGAGGGCGCCGGTAGTGCGAAGTCGTACTCGCGGATGCACAACATGTTGGCTTTGGGGGAGTTGATAGTAACTAACAGCGCTCAACTGCGATACATGAGGGCGCCGGTAGTGCGAAGTCGTAACGTAAAACCGTTTGGTTTACTATTTTTGTACACACAGTTGATAGTAACTATCATACTGAGACCTATGTAGGCGAATCTGAGTTTCAATTAGCTAAAATAGACCAAAACAAATTTTTGCTTAAGTAGAAAGCTTCTTAGTTGTCGACTAAGCGTGACTAATCAGGACGGCAGGGCTGGAAATGAAC
>NW_026943420.1:0-1531 GCF_024139115.2 Armigeres subalbatus | reverse complement strand
CCCATAGGGGAAAGAAATTGCAGAAATGATGCTTAACTTTTAAAAAGAACATATGTCACCTTTTTTTCATAAATTAATTTGTGTACCGCAATCAAAAGCTATCATATTGGTCTGTTGATCGCAATATTAAAATTCATTCATGAAAATATGTTTCTTAGGTCATTTTGAAAAAATAAACTAGAATTTTCAGTGTATACCTGGGTACTGCGGATAGAGCCGCTTTTCTGCGCTCAAGCGAGCAGAGGGATATTTTGAAATCACTCCCATAAACAAAATTATTTTGCAGTTACTTGGCTGTCAAAACATTTCCCGCTCTTCGAATTTCTCTTTCCACGCTGCAAGAGAGCGCACAAATGCGCTAGACTCTACATGACTTTACTATTGTTTACATACATTCATGCTCCAATCAGCTGCTGAATCTCGTGAAATTTCGTAACGAGTGCTTTTTAGTTGCATTCCCACTAATTTTCCACTCGAAATATAATGTGAGAATATTTGTTACAAAGAATACAAAACTCAAACAAAGTTTATTTTTATTTTTTTCCCAAAATAATAACAATACTTCTCAATATTAGATCAGAAACGAACATAACCACAATCTTCAATGTTTGGCTCCGGCACAATAGAAAATTTTGGCTTCAGTTTGACAACCAAATCGATTCTATCCGCACCACCCAGGTGTATACATGAAATCTTAAAATAGGTACTTTTTAACTCATTAATGGGTTTCTATGTTTCTTTGTGAATTTTTTTTCTTCCGTGTATAAATAAATTGTGTCTTGGGAGAACATAACCTAGAAAATCGATAGCTTATTTGTTACGAAATAATGATGTCTCATAACTCTTTGAATATTTACTATTTTTTGAGCCGTGCCATCATTATGAAATTCAATAGCGAACAAGAAGAAAACATTCCCCATCGAATGCAACTTGTTGTAGCAAAATCGATTCAGGTTTAGTACTAGAAAAATTGTCTAATGTTTCAATGTGCATACACATACGCACACACACACACACACACGGACAGACAGACATTTGCTCAGTTTGTCGAGCTGAATCGAATGGTATATAATACTATGGGTCTACAAGCGCTCTATAAAAAGTACGTTTTGGGAGTGAAATGAAAGCCTTTAAGTACAACTTTGTTGTACGAGAAAGGCAAAACATTCAAATAGATTTTCATTCGCGTTATGCGTAACATTTGGTAGTACCCACCCCCCCCCCCCCCCTTTTGTGTAACAAAGTATAACGCAAGTTGGACCTCCCCCTACCTCCAAAAGCGTTACGTAATTTGTGAACAGACCCTAGCACACATAAATTTTGACTATAGCATTTCCCACATAACGGCTATATGAGTTTGCATAGCATATATGTGGAAACACTCATAAACCTTGTTAACTAATAACCTTTATGTGGATTTTCCAATAGCGGGTGGTTATTAACGCACACATCAAATTTAGTTGTAAATTTCTTTAGATTTTTGCCAATAAAAATGTGGATTTCTATTAGTGTAAATGAAAAATGCTTCGGA
>NW_026943419.1:17098-33745 GCF_024139115.2 Armigeres subalbatus | reverse complement strand
TACTTCCAAGGTTTTGTAAGACGCTTCCAGGAATATTGAAGAAATTATTAAAAATCCGTCATTTTGGGATAAATTTGAGAAAGCACTGTTGAATTCTTATTACGAAGGTCTCAAACGATACGTAAGGACCTCCTGTGGTCTGCAGTGAGATTGATTTACCTTGGTTTGGTCCCCAAACCTTAGCCTCCAAGGTTTTGTATGACGCTTCCAGGAATATTGAAGAAAATTATAAAATCCGTCATTTTGGGATAAATTCGAGAAAGCATTGTTGAATTCCTCATTCCTAAGGTCTCAAACGATACGTAAGGACCTCCTGTAGCCTGCAGTGAGATTATTGATTTACCTTTTGGTTTGGTCCCCAAACCTTAGCCTCCAAGGTTTTGTATGACGCTTCCAGGAATATTGAAGAAAATTATAAAATCCGTCATTTTGGGATAAATTTGAGAAAGCACTGTTGAATTCTCATTACTAAGGTCTCAAACGATACGTAAGGACCTCCTGTAGCCCGCAGTGAGATTGATTTACCTTGGTTTGGTCCCCAAACCTTAGCCTCCAAGGTTTTGTATGACGCTTCCAGGAATATTGAAGAAAATTATAAAATCCGTCATTTTGGGATAAATTTGAGAAAGCACTGTTGAATTCTCATTCCTAAGGTCTCAAACGATACGTAAGGACCTCCTGTAGCCTGCAGTGAGATTGATTTACCTTGGTTTGGTCCCCAAACCTTAGCCTCCAAGGTTTTGTATGACGCTTCCAGGAATATTGAAGAAAATTATTTAATCCGTCATTTTGGGATAAATTCGAGAAAGCACTGTTGAATTCTCATTCCTAAGGTCTCAAACGATACGTAAGGACCTCCTGTAGCCCGCAGTGAGATTGATTTACCTTGGTTTGGTCCCCAAACCTTAGCCTCCAAGGTTTTGTATGACGCTTCCAGGAATATTGAAGAAAATTATAAAATCCGTCATTTTGGGATAAATTTGAGAAAGCATTGTTGAATTCTCATTCCTAAGGTCTCAAACGATACGTAAGGACCTCCTGTAGCCTGCAGTGAGATTGATTTACCTTGGTTTGGTCCCCAAACCTTAGCCTCCAAGGTTTTGTATGACGCTTCCAGGAATATTGAAGAAAATTATTTAATCCGTCATTTTGGGATAAATTCGAGAAAGCACTGTTGAATTCTCATTCCTAAGGTCTCAAACGATACGTAAGGACCTCCTGTAGCCCGCAGTGAGATTGATTTACCTTGGTTTGGTCCCCAAACCTTAGCCTCCAAGGTTTTGTATGACGCTTCCAGGAATATTGAAGAAATCCGTCATTTTGGGATAAATTTGAGAAAGCACTGTTGAATTCTCATTCCTAAGGTCTCAAACGATACGTAAGGACCTCCTGTAGCCTGCAGTGAGATTGATTTACCTTGGTTTGGTCCCCAAACCTTAGCCTCCAAGGTTTTGTATGACGCTTCCAGGAATATTGAAGAAAATTATAAAATCCGTCATTTTGGGATAAATTTGAGAAAGCACTGTTGAATTCTCATTCCTAAGGTCTCAAACGATACGTAAGGACCTCCTGTAGCCTGCAGTGAGATTGATTTACCTTGGTTTGGTCCCCAAACCTTAGCCTCCAAGGTTTTGTATGACGCTTCCAGGAATATTGAAGAAAATTATAAAATCCGTCATTTTGGGATAAATTTGAGAAAGCACTGTTGAATTCTCATTCCTAAGGTCTCAAACGATACGTAAGGACCTCCTGTAGCCCGCAGTGAGATTGATTTACCTTGGTTTGGTCCCCAAACCTTAGCCTCCAAGGTTTTGTATGACGCTTCCAGGAATATTGAAGAAAATTATAAAATCCGTCATTTTGGGATAAATTCGAGAAAGCACTGTTGAATTCTCATTCCTAAGGTCTCAAACGATACGTAAGGACCTCCTGTAGCCCGCAGTGAGATTGATTTACCTTGGTTTGGTCCCCAAACCTTAGCCTCCAAGGTTTTGTATGACGCTTCCAGGAACATTGAAGTAAATTAAAAAATCCGTCATTCTGGGATAAATTTGAGAAAGCACTGTTGAATTCTCATTCCTAAGGTCTCAAACGATACGTAAGGACCTCCTGTAGCCCGCAGTTAAATTGATTTACCTTGGTTTGGTCCCCAAACCTTAGCCTCCAAAGTTTTGATTGGCTTCCAGGAATATTGAAGAAAATTATAAAATCCGTCATTTTGGGATAAATTCGAGAAAGCACTGTTGAATTCTCATTCCTAAGGTCTCAAACGATACGTAAGGACCTCCTGTAGCCCGCAGTGAGATTGATTTACCTTGGTTTGGTCCCCAAACCTTAGCCTCCAAGGTTTTGTATGACGCTTCCAGGAATATTGAAGAAAATTATAAAATCCGTCATTTTGGGATAAATTTGAGAAAGCACTGTTGAATTCTCATTCCTAAGGTCTCAAACGATACGTAAGGACCTCCTGTAGCCTGCAGTGAGATTGATTTACCTTGGTTTGGTCCCCAAACCTTAGCCTCCAAGGTTTTGTATGACGCTTCCAGGAATATTGAAGAAAATTATAAAATCCGTCATTTTGGGATAAATTCGAGAAAGCACTGTTGAATTCTCATTCCTAAGGTCTCAAACGATACGTAAGGACCTCCTGTAGCCTGCAGTGAGATTGATTTACCTTGGTTTGGTCCCCAAACCTTAGCCTCCAAGGTTTTGTATGACGCTTCCAGGAATATTGAAGAAAATTAAAAAATCCGTCATTTTGGGATAAATTTGAGAAAGCACTGTTGAATTCTCATTCCTAGGGCCTCAAACGATACGTAAGGACCTCCTGTAGCCCGCAGTGAGATTGATTTACCTTGGTTCGGTCCCCAAACCTTAGCCTCCAAGGAGTTGTATGACGCTTCCAGGAATATTGAAGAAAGTTATTTAATCCGTCATTTTGGGATAAATTGAGAAAGCACTGTTGAATTTCATTACTAAGGTCTCAAACGATACGTAAGGACCTCCTGTAGCCCGCAGTGAGATTGATTTACCTTGGTTTGGTCCCCAAACCTTAGCCTCCAAGGTTTTGTATGACGCTTCCAGGAATATTGAAGAAAATTATAAATCCGTCATTTTGGGATAAATTTGAGAAAGCACTGTTGAATTCTCATTCCTAAGGTCTCAAACGATACGTAAGGACCTCCTGTAGACCGCAGTGAGATTGATTTACCTTGGTTTGGTCCCCAAACCTTAGCCTCCAAGGTTTTGTATGACGCTTCCAGGAATATTGAAGAAAATTACAAAGTCCGTCATTTTGGGACACACTTGCCCAAGCACTGCCGAATTCTAATTCCTAAGGTCTCAAACGATACGTAAGGACCTCCTGTAGCCTGCAGTGAGATTGATTTACCTTGGTTTGGTCCCCAAACCTTAGCCTCCAAGGTTTTGTATGACGCTTCCAGGAATATTGAAGAAAATTATAAAATCCGTCAATCTCGGATAAATTGCAGAAAGCACTGTTGAATTCTCATTCCTAAGGTCTCAAACGATACGTAAGGACCTCCTGTAGCCCGCAGTGAGATTGATTTACCTTGGTTTGGTCCCCAAACCTTAGCCTCCAAGGTTTTGTATGACGCTTCCAGGAATATTGAAGAAAGTTATTTAATCCGTCATTTTGGGATAAATTTGAGAAAGCACTGTTGAATTCTCATTCCTAAGGTCTCAAACGATACGTAAGGACCTCCTGTAGCCCGCAGTGAGGTTGATTTACCTTGGTTTGGTGCCCAAACCTTAGCCTCCAAGGTTTTGTATGACGCTTCCAGGAATATTGAAAAAAATTATAAAATCCGTCATTTTGTGATCAATTCGCGCAAGTACAATTGAATTCTCATGTCTACTGTTTCAAACGATACGTAAGGACCTCCTGTAGCCTGCAGTGAGATTGATTTACCTTTGGTTTGGTCCCCAAACCTTAGCCTCCAAGGTTTTGTATGACGCTTCCAGGAATATTGAAGAAAATTATTTAATCCGTCATTTTGGGATAAATTGAGAAAGCACTGTTGAATTCTCATTCCTAAGGTCTCAAACGATACGCAAGGACCTCCTGTAGCCTGCAGTGAGATTGATTTACCTTGGTTTGGTCCCCAAACCTTAGCCTCCAAGGTTTTGTATGACGCTTCCAGGAATATTGAAGAAAATTATTTAATCCGTCATTTTGGGATAAATTTGAGAAAGCACTGTTGAATTCTCATTCCTAAGGTCTCAAACGATACGTAAGGACCTCCTGTAGCCCGCAGTGAGATTGATTTACCTTGGTTTGGTCCCCAAACCTTAGCCTCCAAGGTTTTGTATGACGCTTCCAGGAATATTGAAGAAAATTATAAAATCCGTCATTTTGGGATAAATTCGAGAAAGCACTGTTGAATTCTCATTCCTAAGGTCTCAAACGATACGTAAGGACCTCCTGTAGCCTGCAGTGAGATTGATTTACCTTGGTTTGGTCCCCAAACCTTAGCCTCCAAGGTTTTGTATGACGCTTCCAGGAATATTGAAGAAAATTATAAAATCCGTCATTTTGGGATAAATTTGAGAAAGCACTGTTGAATTCTCATTCCTAAGGTCTCAAACGATACGTAAGGACCTCCTGTAGCCTGCAGTGAGATTGATTTACCTTGGTTTGGTCCCCAAACCTTAGCCTCCAAGGTTTTGTATGACGCTTCCAGGAATATTGAAGAAAATTATAAAATCCGTCATTTTGGGATAAATTTGAGAAAGCACTGTTGAATTCTCATTCCTAAGGTCTCAAACGATACGTAAGGACCTCCTGTAGCCCGCAGTGAGATTGATTTACCTTGGTTTGGTCCCCAAACCTTAGCCTCCAAGGTTTTGTATGACGCTTCCAGGAATATTGAAGAAAATTATAAAATCCGTCATTTTGGGATAAATTTGAGAAAGCACTGTTGAATTCTCATTCCTAAGGTCTCAAACGATACGTAAGGACCTCCTGTAGCCTGCAGTGAGATTGATTTACCTTGGTTTGGTCCCCAAACCTTAGCCTCCAAGGTTTTGTATGACGCTTCCAGGAATATTGAAGAAAATTATAAAATCCGTCATTTTATGATAAATTCGAGAAAGCACTGTTGAATTCTCATTACTAAGGTCTCAAACGATACGTAAGGACCTCCTGTAGCCCGCAGTGAGATTGATTTACCTTGGTTTGGTCCCCAAACCTTAGCCTCCAAGGTTTTGTATGACGCTTCCAGGAATATTGAAGAAAATTATAAAATCCGTCATTTTGGGATAAATTCGAGAAAGCACTGTTGAATTCTCATTCCTAAGGTCTCAAACGATACGTAAGGACCTCCTGTAGCCCGCAGTGAGATTGATTTACCTTGGTTTGGTCCCCAAACCTTAGCCTCCAAGGTTTTGTATGACGCTTCCAGGAATATTGAAGAAAATTAAAAAATCCGTCATTTCGGGATAAATTTGAGAAAGCACTGTTGAATTCCTCATTCCTAAGGTCTCAAACGATACGTAAGGACCTCCTGTAGCCTGCAGTGAGATTGATTTACCTTGGTTTGGTCCCCAAACCTTAGCCTCCAAGGTTTTGTATGACGCTTCCAGGAATATTGAAGAAAATTATTTAATCCGTCATTTTGGGATAAATTTGAGAAAGCACTGTTGAATTCTCATTCCTAAGTTCTCAAACGATACGTAAGGACCTCCTGTAGCCCGCAGTGAGATTGTTTTACCTTAGTTTGGTCCCCAAACCTTAGCCTCCAAGGTTTTGTATGACGCTTCCAGGAATATTGAAGAAAGTTATTTAATCCGTCATTTTGAGATAAATTTGAGAAAGCACTGTTGAATTCTCATTACTAAGGTCTCAAACGATACGCAAGGACCTCCTGTAGCCCGCAGTGAGATTGATTTACCTTGGTTTGGTCCCCAAACCTTAGCCTCCAAGGTTTTGTATGACGCTTCCAGGAATATTGAAGAAAGTTATTTAATCCGTCATTTTGAGATAAATTCGAGAAAGCACTGTTGAATTCTCATTCCTAAGGTCTCAAACGATACGTAAGGACCTCCTGTAGCCCGCAGTGAGATTGATTTACCTTGGTTTGGTCCCCAAACCTTAGCCTCCAAGGTTTTGTATGACGCTTCCAGGAATATTGAAGAAAATTATAAAATCCGTCATTTTGGGATAAATTTGAGAAAGCACTGTTGAATTCTCATTCCTAAGGTCTCAAACGATACGTAAGGACCTCCTGTAGCCTGCAGTGAGATTGATTTACCTTGGTTTGGTCCCCAAACCTTAGCCTCCAAGGTTTTGTATGACGCTTCCAGGAATATTGAAGAAAATTATTTAATCCGTCATTTTGGGATAAATTCGAGAAAGCACTGTTGAATTCTCATTCCTAAGGTCTCAAACGATACGTAAGGACCTCCTGTAGCCCGCAGTGAGATTGATTTACCTTGGTTTGGTCCCCAAACCTTAGCCTCCAAGGTTTTGTATGACGCTTCCAGGAATATTGAAGAAAATTATTTAATCCGTCATTTTGGGATAAATTCGAGAAAGCACTGTTGAATTCTCATTCCTAAGGTCTCAAACGATACGTAAGGACCTCCTGTAGCCCGCAGTGAGATTGATTTACCTTGGTTTGGTCCCCAAACCTTAGCCTCCAAGGTTTTGTATGACGCTTCCAGGAATATTGAAGAAAATTATAAAATCCGTCATTTTGGGATAAATTCGAGAAAGCACTGTTGAATTCTCATTCCTAAGGTCTCAAACGATACGTAAGGACCTCCTGTAGCCCGCAGTGAGATTGATTTACCTTGGTTTGGTCCCCAAACCTTAGCCTCCAAGGTTTTGTATGACGCTTCCAGGAATATTGAAGAAAATTATAAAATCCGTCATTTTGGGATAAATTTGAGAAAGCACTGTTGAATTCTCATTCCTAAGGTCTCAAACGATACGTAAGGACCTCCTGTAGCCTGCAGTGAGATTGATTTACCTTGGTTTGGTCCCCAAACCTTAGCCTCCAAGGTTTTGTATGACGCTTCCAGGAATATTGAAGAAAATTATAAAATCCGTCATTTTGGGATAAATTTGAGAAAGCACTGTTGAATTCTCATTCCTAAGGTCTCAAACGATACGTAAGGACCTCCTGTAGCCCGCAGGAGATTGATTTACCTTGGTTTGGTCCCCAAACCTTAGCCTCCAAGGTTTTGTATGACGCCTCTAGCAATATTGAAGAAAATTTAAAATCCGTCAATTTGGGATAAATTTGAGAAAGCACTGTTGAATTCTCATTCCTAAGGTCTCACGATACGTAAGGACCTCCTGTAGCATGCAGTGAGATTGATTTACCTTGGTTTGGTCCCCAAACCTTAGCCTCCAAGGTTTTGTATGACGCTTCCAGGAATATTGAAGAAAATTAAAAATCCGTCATTTTGGGATAAATTGAGAAAGCACTGTTGAATTCTCATTCCTAAGGTCTCAAACGATACGTAAGGACCTCCTGTAGCCTGCAGTGAGATTGATTTACCTTGGTTTGGTCCCCAAACCTTAGCCTCCAAGGTTTTGTATGACGCTATCAGGAATATTGAAGAAAATTATATAATCCGTCATTTTGGGATAAATTGGATAAAGCACTGTTGAATTCTCATTCCTAAGGTCTCAAACGATACGTAAGGACCTCCTGTAGCCTGCAGTGAGATTGATTTACCTTGGTTTGGTCCCCAAACCTTAGCCTCCAAGGTTTTGTATGACGCTTCCAGGAATATTGAAGAAAATTATTTAATCCGTCATTTTGGGATAAATTTGAGAAAGCACTGTTGAATTCTCATTCCTAAGGTCTCAAACGATACGTAAGGACCTCCTGTAGCCTGCAGTGAGATTGATTTACCTTGGTTTGGTCCCCAAACCTTAGCCTCCAAGGTTTTGTATGACGCTTCCAGGAATATTGAAGAAAATTATAAAATCCGTCATTTTGGGATAAATTCGAGAAAGCACTGTTGAATTCTCATTCCTAAGGTCTCAAACGATACGTAAGGACCTCCTGTAGCCCGCAGTGAGATTGATTTACCTTGGTTTGGTCCCCAAACCTTAGCCTCCAAGGTTTTGTATGACGCTTCCAGGAATATTGAAGAAAATTATTTAATCCGTCATTTTGGGATAAATTCGAGAAAGCAC
The DNA here is from genome assembly GCF_024139115.2 of Armigeres subalbatus. NCBI lineage: Eukaryota > Metazoa > Arthropoda > Insecta > Diptera > Culicidae > Armigeres > Armigeres subalbatus. The sequence goes on along the minus strand of NW_026943419.1, from coordinate 25,572 downwards.
TGTTGAATTCTCATTCCTAAGGTCTCAAACGATACGTAAGGACCTCCTGTAGCCTGCAGTGAGATTGATTTACCTTGGTTTGGTCCCCAAACCTTAGCCTCCAAGGTTTTGTATGACGCTTCCAGGAATATTGAAGAAAATTATAAAATCCGTCATTTTGGGATAAATTTGAGAAAGCACTGTTGAATTCTCATTACGAAGGTCTCAAACGATACGTAAGGACCTCCTGTAGCCCGCAGTGAGATTGATTTACCTTGGTTTGGTCCCCAAACCTTAGCCTCCAAGGTTTTGTATGACGCTTCCAGGAATATTGAAGAAAATTATAAAATCCGTCATTTTGGGATAAATTTGAGAAAGCACTGTTGAATTCTCATTCCTAAGGTCTCAAACGATACGTAAGGACCTCCTGTAGCCCGCAGTGAGATTGATTTACCTTGGTTTGGTCCCCAAACCTTAGCCTCCAAGGTTTTGTATGACGCTTCCAGGAATATTGAAGAAAATTATAAAATCCGTCATTTTGGGATAAATTCGAGAAAGCACTGTTGAATTCTCATTACTAAGGTCTCAAACGATACGTAAGGACCTCCTGTAGCCCGCAGTGAGATTGATTTACCTTGGTTTGGTCCCCAAACCTTAGCCTCCAAGGTTTTGTATGACACTTCCAAGAATATTGAAGAAAATTATAAATCCGTCATTTTGGGATAAATTTGAGAAAGCACTGTTGAATTCTCATTCTTAAGGTCTCAAACGATACGTAAGGACCTCCTGTAGCCTGCAGTGAGATTGATTTACCTTGGTTTGGTCCCCAAACCTTAGCCTCCAAGGTTTTGTATGACGCTTCCAGGAATATTGAAGAAAATTATAAAATCCGTCATTTTGGGATAAATTCGAGAAAGCACTGTTGAATTCTCATTCCTAAGGTCTCAAACGATACGTAAGGACCTCCTGTAGCCTGCAGTGAGATTGATTTACCTTGGTTTGGTCCCCAAACCTTAGCCTCCAAGGTTTTGTATGACGCTTCCAGGAATATTGAAGAAAATTATTTAATCCGTCATTTTGGGATAAATTTGAGAAAGCACTGTTGAATTCTCATTCCTAAGGTCTCAAACGATACGTAAGGACCTCCTGTAGCCCGCAGTGAGATTGATTTACCTTGGTTTGGTCCCCAAACCTTAGCCTCCAAGGTTTTGTATGACGCTTCCAGGAATATTGAAGAAAATTATAAAATCCGTCATTTTGGGATAAATTTGAGAAAGCACTGTTGAATTCTCATTCCTAAGGTCTCAAACGATACGTAAGGACCTCCTGTAGCCTGCAGTGAGATTGATTTACCTTGGTTTGGTCCCCAAACCTTAGCCTCCAAGGTTTTGTATGACGCTTCCAGGAATATTGAAGAAAATTATAAAATCCGTCATTTTGGGATAAATTGAGAAAGCACTGTTGAATTCTCATTCCTAAGGTCTCAAACGATACGTAAGGACCTCCTGTAGCCCGCAGTGAGATTGATTTACCTTGGTTTGGTCCCCAAACCTTAGCCTCCAAGGTTTTGTATGACGCTTCCAGGAATATTGAAGAAAATTATAAAATCCGTCATTTTGGGATAAATTTGAGAAAGCACTGTTGAATTCTCATTCCTAAGGTCTCAAACGATACGTAAGGACCTCCTGTAGCCCGCAGTGAGATTGATTTACCTTGGTTTGGTCCCCAAACCTTAGCCTCCAAGGTTTTGTATGACGCTTCCAGGAATATTGAAGAAAGTTATTTAATCCGTCATTTTGAGATAAATTCGAGAAAGCACTGTTGAATTCTCATTCCTAAGGTCTCAAACGATACGTAAGGACCTCCTGTAGCCCGCAGTGAGATTGATTTACCTTGGTTTGGTCCCCAAACCTTAGCCTCCAAGGTTTTGTATGACGCTTCCAGGAATATTGAAGAAAGTTATTTAATCCGTCATTTTGAGATAAATTCGAGAAAGCACTGTTGAATTCTCATTCCTAAGGTCTCAAACGATACGCAAGGACCTCCTGTAGCCCGCAGTGAGATTGATTTACCTTGGTTTGGTCCCCAAACCTTAGCCTCCAAGGTTTTGTATGACGCTTCCAGGAATATTGAAGAAAGTTATTTAATCCGTCATTTTGAGATAAATTCGAGAAAGCACTGTTGAATTCTCATTCCTAAGGTCTCAAACGATACGTAAGGACCTCCTGTAGCCCGCAGTGAGATTGATTTACCTTGGTTTGGTCCCCAAACCTTAGCCTCCAAGGTTTTGTATGACGCTTCCAGGAATATTGAAGAAAATTATAAAATCCGTCATTTTGGGATAAATTTGAGAAAGCACTGTTGAATTCTCATTCCTAAGGTCTCAAACGATACGTAAGGACCTCCTGTAGCCTGCAGTGAGATTGATTTACCTTGGTTTGGTCCCCAAACCTTAGCCTCCAAGGTTTTGTATGACGCTTCCAGGAATATTGAAGAAAATTACAAAATCCGTCATTTTGGGATAAATTCGAGAAAGCACTGTTGAATTCTCATTCCTAAGGTCTCAAACGATACGTAAGGACCTCCTGTAGCCTGCAGTGAGATTGATTTACCTTGGTTTGGTCCCCAAACCTTAGCCTCCAAGGTTTTGTATGACGCTTCCAGGAATATTGAAGAAAATTATAAAATCCGTCATTTTGGGATAAATTTGAGAAAGCACTGTTGAATTCTCATTACTAAGGTCTCAAACGATACGTAAGGACCTCCTGTAGCCCGCAGTGAGATTGATTTACCTTGGTTTGGTCCCCAAACCTTAGCCTCCAAGGTTTTGTATGACGCTTCCAGGAATATTGAAGAAAATTATTTAATCCGTCATTTTGGGATAAATTCGAGAAAGCACTGTTGAATTCTCATTCCTAAGGTCTCAAACGATACGTAAGGACCTCCTGTAGCCCGCAGTGAGATTGATTTACCTTGGTTTGGTCCCCAAACCTTAGCCTCCAAGGTTTTGTATGACGCTTCCAGGAATATTGAAGAAAATTATAAAATCCGTCATTTTGGGATAAATTTGAGAAAGCATAGTTGAATTCTAATTCCTAAGCTCTCAAACGATAAGTAAGGACCTCCTGTAGCCTGCAGTGAGATTGATTTACCTTGGTTTGGTCCCCAAACATTAGCCTCCAAAGGTTTTGTATGACGCTTCCAGGAATATTGAAGAAAATTATAAAATCCGTCATTTTGGGATAAATTTGAGAAAGCACTGTTGAATTCTCATTCCTAAGGTCTCAAACGATACGTAAGGACCTCTTGTAGCCCGCAGTGAGATTGATTTACCTTGGTTTGGTCCCCAAACCTTAGCCTCCAAGGTTTTGTATGACGCTTCCAGGAATATTGAAGAAAATTGCAAAATCCGTAATTTTGGGATAAATTCGAGAAAGCACTGTTGAATTCTCGTTCCTAAGGTCTCAAACGATACGTAAGGACCTTCTGTAGTCCGCAGTGAGATTAATTTATCCTGGTTTGGTCCCCAAACCTTAGCCTCCAAGGTTTTGTATGACGCTTCCAGCAATATTGAAGAAAATTACAAAATCCGTCATTTTGGGATAAATTTGAGAAAGCACTGTTGAATTCTCATTCCTTAGGTCTCAAACGATACGTAAGGACCTCCTGTAGCCCGCAGTGAGATTGATTTACCCCAAACCTTAGCCTCCAAGGTTTTTTATGACGCTTCCAGGAATATTGAAGAAAATTATTTAATCCGTCATTTTGGGATAAATTCGAGAAAGCACTGTTGAATTCTCACTTCTAAGGTCTCAAACGATACGTAAGGACCTTTTGTAGCCCGCAGTGAGATTGATTTACCTTGGTTTGGTTCCCAAACCTTAGCCTCCAAGGTTTTGTATGACGCTTCCAGGAATATTGAAGATAGTTATTTAATCCGTCATTTTGTGATAAATTCGAGAAAGCACTGTTGAATTCTCATTTCTAAGGTCTCAAACGATACGTAAGGACCTTTTGTAGCCTGCAGTGAGATTGATCTACCTTGGTTTGGTCCCCAAACCTTAGCCTCCAAGGTTATGTATGACGCTTCCAGGAATATTGAAGAAAATTATTTAATCCGTCATTTTGGGATAAATTCGAGAAAGCACTGTTGAATTCTCACTTCTAAGGTCTCAAACGATACGTAAGAACCTTTTGTAGCCCGCAGTGAGATTGATTTACCTTGGTTTGGTTCCCAAACCTTAGCCTCCAAGGTTTTGTATGACGCTTCCAGGAATATTGAAGAAAATTATAAAATCCGTCATTTTGGGATAAATTTGAGAAAGCATTGTTGAATTCTCATTCCTAAGGTCTCAAACGATACGTGAGGACCTCCTGTAGCCCGCAGTGAGATTGATCTACCTTGGTTTGGTCCCAAAACCTTAGCCTCCAAGGTTATGTATGACGCTTCCAGGAATATTGAAGAAAATTATTTAATCCGTCATTTTGGGATAAATTTGAGAAAGCACTGTTGAATTCTCATTCCTTAGGTCTGAAACGATACGTAAGGGCCTCCTCTAGCCCGCAGTGGGATTGTTTTACCTTGGTTTGGTCCCAAAACCTTCGCCTCCAAGGTTTTGTATGACGCTTCCAGGAATATTGAAGAAAGTTATTTAATCCGTCATTTTGAGATAAATTCGAGAAAGCACTGTTGAATTCTCATTCCTAAGGTCTCAAACGATACGTAAGGACCTCCTGTAGCCTGCTGTGAGATTGATTTACCTTGGTTTGGTCCCCAAACCTTAGCCTCCAAGGTTTTGTATGACGCTTTCAGGAATATTGAAGAAAATTATAAAATCCGTCATTTTGGGATAAATTCGAGAAAGCACTGTTGAATTCTCAATCCTAAGGTCTCAAACGATACGTAAGGACCTTCTGTAGCCCGCAGTGAGATTGATTTACCCCAAACCTTAGCCTCCAAGGTTTTGTATGACGCTTCCAGGAATATTGAAGAAAATTATAAAATCCGTCATTTTGGGATAAATTTGAGAAAGCATTGTTGAATTCTCATTCCTAAGGTCTCAAACGATACGTGAGGACCTCCTGTAGCCCGCAGTGAGATTGATCTACCTTGGTTTGGTCCCCAAACCTTAGCCTCCAAGGTTTTGTATGACGCTTCCAGGAATATTGAAGAAAATTATAAAATCCGTCATTATGGGATAAAGTTGAGAAAGCACTGTTGAATTCTCATTACTAAGGTCTCAAACGATACGTAAGGACCTCCTGTAGCCCGCAGGGAGATTGATTTACCTTGGTTTGGTCCCCAAACCTTAGCCTCCAAGGTTTTGTATGACGCTTCCAGGAATATTGAAGAAAATTAAAAAATCCGTCGTTTTGGGATAAATTCGAGAAAGCACTGTTGAATTCTCATTCCTAAGGTCTCAAACGATACGTAAGGACCTCCTGTAGCCTGCAGTGAGATTGATTTACCTTGGTTTGGTCCCCAAACCTTAGCCTCCAAGGTTTTGTATGACGCTTTCAGGAATATTGAAGAAAATTATAAAATCCGTCATTTTGGGATAAATTCGAGAAAGCACTGTTGAATTCTAATTACTAAGGTCTCAAACGATACGTAAGGACCTCCTGTAGCCCACAGTGAGATTGATTTACCTTGGTTTGGTCCCCAAACCTTAGCCTCCAAGGTTTTGTATGACACTTTCAGGAATATTGAAAAAAAAATATTTAATCCGTCATTTTGGGATAAATTCGAGAAAGCACTGTTGAATTCTTACTCCTAAGGTCTCAAACGATACGTAAGGACCTTTTGTAGCCCGCAGTGAGATTGATTTACCTTGGTTTGGTCCCCAAACCTTAGCCTCCAAGGTTTTGTATGACGCTTTCAGGAATATTGAAGAAAATTATTTAATCCGTCATTTTGGGATAAATTGAGAAAGCACTGTTGAATTCTCACTTCTAAGGTCTCAAACGATACGTAAGGACCTTTTGTAGCCCGCAGTGAGATTGATTTACCTTGGTTTGGTCCCCAAACCTTAGCCTCCAAGGTTTTGTATGACGCTTCCAGGAATATTGAAGAAAATTATAAAATCCGTCATTTTGGGATAAATTTGAGAAAGCATTGTTGAATTCTCATTCCTAAGGTCTCAAACGATACGTGAGGACCTCCTGTAGCCCTCTGTGAGATTGATTTACCTTGGTTTGGTCCCCAAACCTTAGCCTCCAAGGTTTTGTATGACGCTTCCAGGAATATTGAAGAAAATTATTTAATCCGTCATTTTGGGATAAATTCGAGAAAGCACTGTTGAATTCTCACTCCTAAGGTCTCAAACGATACGTAAGGACCTTTTGTAGCCCGCAGTGAGATTGATTTACCTTGGTTTGGTCCCCAAACCTTAGCCTCCAAGGTTTTGTATGACGCTTCCATGAACGTTGGAGCAAAGTATTTAATCCGTCAGTTTGGAATAAATTTGAGAAAGCATTGTTGAATTCTCATTACCAAGGTCTCAAACGATACGTAAGGACCTCCTGTAGCCCGCAGTGAGATTGATTTACCTTGGTTTGGTCCCCAAACCTGAGCCTCCAAGGTTTTGTATGACGCTTCCAGGAATATTGAAGAAAATTATTTAATCCGTCATTTTGGGATAAATTCGAGAAAGCATTGTTGAATTCTCATTCCTAAGGTATCAAACGATACGTGAGGACCTCCTGTAGCCCGCAGTGAGATTGATTTACCTTGGTTTGGTTCCCAAACTTTAGCCTCCAAGGTTTTGTATGACGCTTCCAGGAATATTGGAGAAAATTATAAAATCCGTCATTTTGGGATAAATTTGAGAAAGCATTGTTGAATTCTCATTCCTAAGGTCTCAAACGATACGTGAGGACCTCCTGTAGCCCGCAGTGAGATTGATCTACCTTGGTTTGGTCCCCAAACCTTAGCCTCCAAGGTTTTGTATGACGCTTCCAGGAATATTGAAGAAAATTAAAAAATCCGTCGTTTTGGGATAAATTCGAGAAAGCACTGTTGAATTCTCATTACTAAGGTCTCAAACGATACGTAAGGACCTTCTGTAGCCCGCAGTGAGATTGATTTACCTTGGTTTGGTCCCCAAACCTTAGCCTCCAAGGTTTTGTATAACGCTTCCAGGAATATTGAAGAAAATTAAAAAATCCGTCGTTTTGGGATAAATTCGAGAAAGCACTGTTGAATTCTCATTACTAAGGTCTCAAACGATACGTAAGGACCTTCTGTAGCCCGCAGTGAGATTGATTTACCTTGGTTTGGTCCCCAAACCTTAGCCTCCAAGGTTTTGTATGACGCTTCCAGGAATATTGAAGAAAATTATTTAATCCGTCATTTTGGGATAAATTCGAGAAAGCACTGTTGAATTCTCATTCCTAAGGTCTCAAACGATACGTAAGGACCTCCTGTAGCCCGCAGTGAGATTGATTTACCTTGGTTTGGTGCCCAAACCTTAGCCTCCAAGGTTTTGTATGACGCTTCCAGGAATATTGAAGAAAGTTATTTAATCCGTCATTTTGAGATAAATTCGAGAAAGCACTGTTGAATTCTCATTCCTAAGGTCTCAAACGATACGTAAGGACCTTCTGTAGCCCGCTGTGAGATTGATTTACCTTGGTTTGGTCCCCAAACCTTAGCCTCCAAGGTTTTGTATGACGCTTCCAGGAATATTGAAGAAAATTAAAAAATCCGTCGTTTGGGATAAATTCGAGAAATCACTGTTGAATTCTCATTACTAAGGTCTCAAACGATACCTAAGGACCTTTTGTAGCCCGCAGTGAGATTGATTTACCTTGGTTTGGTCCCCAAACCTTAGCCTCCAAGGTTTTGTATAACGCTTCCAGGAATATTGAAGAAAATTAAAAAATCCGTCGTTTTGGGATAAATTCGAGAAAGCACTGTTGAATTCTCACTACTCAGGTCTCAAACGATACGTAAGGACCTTTTGTAGCCCGCAGTGAGATTTATTTACCTTGGTTTGGTCCCCAAACCTTAGCCTCCAAGGTTTTGTATGACGCTTCCAGGAATATTGAAGAAAATTATAAAATCCGTCATTTTGGGATAAATTTGAGAAAGCATTGTTGAATTCTCATTCCTAAGGTCTCAAACGATACGTGAGGACCTCCTGTAGCCCTCTGTGAGATTCGTTTATTTCAGATTAATGCATGCACCTCAGCCTCCAAACTTGCATGCAAGTTGATTCAGTAAAATTTTATTTCGTATATTTAACGCTTTCCAAGAGGTATATTTAAAGTTTTTATATGCTACCCGATTGGAAATAATTAAATAATTAATTTCCAATTGTTAGTTTTTCATTAAAAGGCCCTAAAACCTTAGCCTCCAACAATTTGTAGTTAGCCTCCAAGGAACCTTACAACAGCACATTATTTTTGGAGGCTAAATGGAGGCTAACTACAAATCGCTCTTTTTGAGAAATCTAAAACAGAAAAGTAGATCAAAAATACTGTTTTTTTAGGTA
>NW_026943419.1:0-17075 GCF_024139115.2 Armigeres subalbatus | reverse complement strand
TTTGAAAACTCTCTCCACCTTGCAAACCGTACCAAGCGGTTTTTTGACTGACTTCATTTTCATTTCATTTATTTAGTTTATATCTAAACAGATAACACTGAATCAACAATTTGACGCCACAATACATGGTTCGAGGCCGCATCTCTCCATCCTCGAATACGCAATACGCCCCACGCTCGCCAAGTCGTTTTGCACCTGATCTGTCCATCTCGCTCGCTGCGCTCCACGCCGTCACGTACCTGCCGAATCGGAAGCGAACGTCATCTTTGCAGGGTTGCTGTCCGGCATTCTTGCAACATGTCCTGCCCATCGTACCCTTCCGACTTTAGCTACCTGCTGGATACTGGATTAGCCGTAGAGCTGAGCGAGCTCGTCGTTCATTCTTCCCCGCCACAGACCATCTTCTTGCACACCGCCAAAGATGTTCCTAGGCACTCGTCTCTCGAATCCTCCGAGTGCTTGCAAGTCCTCCTCGAGCATTGTCCATGTTTCATGTCCATAGAGGACTACCGGTTCTATCAGCGTCTTGTACATGACACATTTGGTGCGGTGGTGTATCTTTTTGACCGCAGTTTCTTCTGGAGTTCGTAGTAAGCCCGACTTCCACAGATGAGGCGCCTTCGTATTTCAGGACTAACATTGTTATCAGTCGACCACCTCTAAGGTATTCCCATCTATCGTAACATTGCTTCCCAGGCGAGCCCTGACGCGATCGGTTCCGACCACTGGCATATACCTACTTTGTATTCGACGTATTCACCACCATTCCAACTTTTGTTGCTTCACCTTCAGGCGGGTGTACAGTTCTGCCACCTTAGCAAATGTTCGGCCGACAATGTCCATGTCATCCGCGAAGCAAATAAATTGACTGGATCTGTTGAAAATCGTACCCCGGCTGTTACACCCGGCTCTCCGCATGACACCTTCTAGCGCAATGTTGAACAACAGGCACGAAAGTCCATCACCTTGCCTTAGTCCCCGGCGCGATTCGAACGAACTGGAATGTTCGCATGAAATCTTCACACAGTTTTGCACACCATCCACCGTTGCTTTGATCAGTCTGGTACGCTTCCCAGGGAAGCTGTTCTCGTCCATAATTTTCCATAGCTCTACGCGGTCTATACTGTCGTATGCCGCCTTGAAATCAACGAACAGATGGTGCGTTGGGACCATTGGCGTAAATAAGGGGGCTTAGGGCTTAGCCCTCCCTAGAAAAAAATTAGCCCCCCCTAGGATTTGATAAGTTAGTTAGCAGTGATATCAGTTTTCAACATATAGCATAATGAATTACCGAAAAAGTTTGAAGACTAAAGAGTTATCTCTCATAAATCACTCTATCATACTTAATGAAATGAGTAGAAGAAAAATTAACTTGTTTCTGAATTCTGAGAAAGATCTTCCATCAGCATCTGAGAAGGATTCTCAATCTTCTAAAGAATTCTTTTCGGATTCATCGAAGTATTCCAATCGTAATCCAGAATAATTACTGGATTCTTTCCAGTATTGTTAAAGCAATACCTTGGGAATCTGTGAAAATAATACCCTTCAAAATCCATGGAGGATTTGCTTTAGAATCCTCGTTGATTTGCCCGGAATATCTCCAGATTCGTTTTAAGATTGGTTTAGAATTCTTTGACAAATCAGAATCCTTCGGCGATGTGCTTCGTAATCCTTTGAAGATTTAATTCAGGTCTCTCGACTTTGCAAATGATCTGCGTTGGGATCTCTAGAACGATAAGGAATCCGGCTGACGATTAGCTGGAATCCCGCGAAGAAGAATGCTTCAGAATCATTCGACGTTTCGTTTCGAATACATCGAACGCTTGAAGGTGCAAATCATACATATGCGTCTTCAACCATGGACATTGCTCATAAATACCTGGTACCATCATATTGAATTCCTGGAGGGTTTTCGATTGAAATCCTGGAATATTCCCTTCAAATTCCTGAAGAAATAGTCCCGTCGAAATTCCCTGAGAGTGAAGGATCCCCAGTACATTCTCGTCGAAATCCTTGAAATTTTTCCGTTGGAATTCCTGAAACATTTCCTCCGAAATCTGTGGTGGATTCTCTTAATGATCCCTTGAGGCTCACATCGGTATTCTCGAAGGATTTATGTCGAAATATCTAGAGATTCCCGTCGGAGTCCCTGGAATATTCCAGTCAGGATCACTAAAGGATTCTCATCAGAATTCTTGGAAGATTCTCGGCGGAATCCATGGAAAGTTGCACTATTTTTTTTTTTCATTTGAGATAGATAGAATATTTATGAAGCAAAATTTATCCACTGCCTGACGCTAGTCGAGCGCAATTAACATAGACTGTGAAGTTATATTTACACGCACACGTGCACGTGCTTGAGAAAAGAGAATAATATAAATGAGTGTGATGGATCCTGCAATTGCCTTAGGTGGCATTTGTCACATTACCGCTGATAACTTGATGAGATTTTTAAAATGTTCGAGAATTTTCAAAAGAGGTAAATTTGAGAAAATATAAAGGGGCTATAGCCCCCCCCTAGGCATCGGAGTGTAGTTACGCCAATGGTTGGGACCTGGTATTCACGGCATTTTTTGAAGGATTTGTCATACAGTAAAGCTCTGGCCCGTTGTCGAGCGGCAGTCAACGAAGGCGGCTTGATGACCTCCACCGAACTCGTTAACTAATGGCGACAGACGACGGAAGATGATCTGGGATATCACTTTGTAGGCGGCATTAAGGATGGTGATCGCTCTGTGAAAGTTCTCACCACTCCAGTTTGTCGCCTTTCTTGTAGATGGGGCATATAACGCCCTTCCTTCCACTCCCTCCGGTAGCTGTTCGGTTTCCCAGATTCTGACTATCAGTTTGTGCAGGCGAAGTGGCCCAGCTTCCAGGCCTATCTTGATGAGCTCCAGCTCCGATACCCATCCTTACCAGCTGCTTTATTGGTCTTTAGCCGTTGAATGGCATCCTTAACTTCTCAAGGTGGTGGGGGCAGATTGGTTTCTATCGTCCGCTTAACTGACGTAGTCGTCTTCTCCGCTGCCATGACTTTCACTGCCACCATGTACTCTCGGTGCCATTCAAATGTTCCTCGTAGTGCTTCTTCCACCTTTCGATCACCACGTTCGTTCGTCCCGTCAATGATGCTCCCGTCCTTATCCCGGCACTTTTCGGCTCGCGGCACGAAGCCGTTGCAGGATGTGTTGAGCTTCTGATAGAACTTGCGGCGTATATCTTGGAGAACGGCACAGCTTTGTTCCATCTCCTCGCATTCCAGCTTCTTCCAGGCGGCGTTTCTTCTCCTGAAAAGGCGGGTCTGGTTGTCTCCGCTTCCCGTCTATAACGTTCCATGTTCTGCCGGGTACCTTTGCTGCAGCGCGACCGCCCGTGCTGCGTCCTTCTTCCTCCCCAGAATCTGTCTGCACTCTTCGTCAGAACCAATCGTTCCGTCGACTCTGACCCATATACCCGACGTTGTTCTCCGCTGCGTCGTTAATGGCTCGCTTTGACTGTATTCCAGCAGTCCTCAAGAGGGCCCCATCGAGCTCACCCTCTTCCGGCAACGCTGCCTCGAGATGCTGCGCGTATGCAGTGGCGACATCAGGTTGCTTCCAGTCGCTCTAGGTATCGTACCGCGGCGGTCGTCGGTACCGAACATTGTTGATGACGGATAGTTTTGGGCGCAGTTTAACGATCACTGCAGATGGTGGTCAGAGTCGATGTTAGCGCCACCAATCGACATCGTGGTCGATCGGTGATTCTGGTTCTGCAGTGGTGATCTCCAGGTGTACCGATACGGGAGGCTGTATTTGGAATGCGTAGGTGCTGCGAATGGCCAGCCGCTATTCTTATAGGCGGCGAATCAATTAGTCGTAGGCCGTTTTCGTTCGTCAGTCCGGTGAGTGCTGAAGTTTCCAATAGTCGGTCTAAATCCTCCTCTTGCCAGCCCAACCCCTGAGCGCGTTCAAATCTCTCCTATGATGATTTTGACGTCGTGGCTTGGGAACATATTGTACTCACGTTCCAGCTGCGCGTAGAATGCGTCATATCATCATCAGTGCTTCTGGAGTGTGGGGCTATGGACGTTGATTATGCTGATTGAAGAACCGGCCTTTGATCCTCAACCTGCACATTCTTTTTCATTGATCAGCCACCGCGATCATGCGCCTTGTATCGCCCATCACTATGAAAAGCTGTTTCCCAGCTCGTGTGTGTTGCCGCATGACTCTGAGTAGATGGTATGATTACCTCTAAACATTCGCACCATTGATCTCTTCCAACAAACCTCTTTGCAGCGCTGCGATGCCGAATCCACGGTCGCTTGACGAGAACATCGGCGAGTATGCGTGTGCTCCCGATGAAGTTGAGAGAGATTTGCAGTTCATCGAATCGAGTTTCCACCTGCTAGTCCCTTTTTCGTCGCAGTGGTCTTCGCCGATGGTTCCGGTCCGTACTCTCTCTTGTTGACTACTGTTCGTTGCGTGAGTTTTTTGGCTGGCTTGCAAGGCTCGACACCAAACCCCTAAATTTCCGGAGGACCATTCCCTCCTTATTTCCGGTGGACAGTTTTCTTAGAGTCCCTCGCTGGCACTCGGACGGTGATCAGCCGCCTCAACATGGAGAACACACGCTGTTGTGAGCCGATCCTGACAATATGGAGAACAGACGCTCAATAAGATTTGCACCTTCGGAGACAGGAGCAAACCCCCTTCCCTGTCAGCATACGACCATAGTTTCTACCGGGCTTGGTTACCCGATCTTCCCTAAGGTTGCTCGTATCGCCGAAAGCCAGCGTACCAGGGAGGTAGGGATAGGAGTTGCTGGGTAGAAAGTCATAGGACGGAGATATTTTATTCCTTCCAGGTACGCGTTAAAGTACCAATGGTACGCTTTACCCAGCATTTGCCGTGCCTTTTGACTGACTGACTTGTGATATTTTGTTCGCACGTAGAAAACGTAGTTACAATTCATACGTACATTTATTGTAGGATATCCTCAATTGGGGTTGTGGTTGAGGGATATCGGATACGATTTGCGATCAATTAAATCTGCTAAACGATAGCTTGGGCAGAAAATGGGTATTTGTTTGGCGCTTAGTAATTTGGCAGAACTTCAACCATTTGATCAAATGCAATTTGAATAAATACCGTTTTTGACGAATTTTTGAAGTATGCTGCGTCTGTAAATGTGCAAAGCAAGAAATAAGTGAAAAGCAGGAGTGCCAAGTGAGAAATGAGGAGCCAGAGGTGAGAAGTTAGAAATTATAAGTCCCAGAAAAAAAAGAACAAAGAACACTCTCATCTCTTCCTTTTAATTTGCACTTCTTATTTCTCTCTTTATTTCTCACTACTATTTTCATTATCCCTTTTTATCAGTCACTTCTCATTCTTCAATTTGCACTTTTGACTTACCACCCATTTATCTCACTTCTCCAAGTTTCTCACACACTTTCCAACTACTCACTCTATAAGGTACCCCAGGGCAAGAAGTATGAAAATGCAATACGGGGTGAAAGTGGGTACTATGACTGCAGATGAATTGATGAACGTTTTTAATGAAGTAACAATGATATTCTAGGGAAGATGAAGCAGAACCATAAACAGAATTCACCCCGACACAAAAAATATTTGGAGATCAAAAACCATTTGAAATTTCTACCATACTAATGTTATTGCTTGATCATGACTTTAAACTACCAGGTAAATCTATTGTACATTTATTTAAATTCCATGGATTTCCAACTTTAAAGCAGTCGTTTCTAAATTTATCATTGATGTGGAAAGTAGAATATTTTGAGCAATTTTAATAATTGTGTGACATCGAAAAACGATATTAAATTTTTAATTAAAGCCAAAATCTGTCATTTTCATTTATCTTGAACTTTTAACATACATGAAATAAGTGTGTAGAACATATTTGAACAAGCATTTTCGAATAAAGCTATTTTGTTTGTTTTTAGATGATTATTCATGAGTCAAAAAATAACTTTAAATTTATTCATTATACTCCATAAATCTATATGGATCTGAATCAGATGCAGTTTGATTTCTGATTGTTAAAAGTATTGCATGACAGTTATTTATCAACTGTGTATTTTACATTCTGAAAATTATCTCCCGCATGAAACAGACCAATGGCTATAACTATGCGATATTCTTCCGTTTACAGTGCAAAATAATCTATTTATTCTACATTAGGTCAAAAGGATTTGTACTTGTGTTTTTGTTATTTTCAAACTTTAGCGTCAGATTTTCAGATAAATAAAGTGCTTAACACATTACAAATTGGCTATTTTGTTGTTCTGTTATAAATTAAAAACACTGCGCGCATCGCCTGAATAAAAAAAGATTTTTCCTGAAGTTTTTGATTCATGTAATAATTTGAGTTTCAAAAGAGAAATATTTATTCATACGAAAGTGAATTAAGATTTGCTTATCTTTGCCACCTAAAACTATTTTGAAGTACAAAAAGTAAATCTAATGGAAAAAAAGACAACAGTCAAATAAACCTTATGGTAAATCGGCTATTATCTTGTTTCTCATATCTGTTACACATTACAATCCCTTTCTTGTTGCAAAAACAAAAGTCAAAACATGCAACCAATCTCCATCCATCTGAAAATACTAGGACTCAGAAATAATATGAATAGTATATCTACATTCCTACGAAATTAGTTTCACGTTCGAACAGAAGAAAACATAATAGGAGTCCCCACTTGCCCCATTTGAAGAGGCAAGTGGAACCCTACAAATAAATTTATTTCTTGCTTTTACCAATATTTTTGTAATTGAATAAATGGCCTCCAACACCTCTACACTTCAACAACAATGGAAGCATATAATAATGTTTCAGTGGTTAATGTTCTGAAAATAACCAGTTTTTCTAAGTATGCGTTAACAATTTAAGCTTCGAACTAAGCGTTTTTTTAGGTCCAACTTGCCCCAGGAGGAGTACCCGTATGCTTCTTATTTATCATTTGCAATTCTTATTTCCTTTACATCTCACTGCTTTCGTCTTCACTCTTACTTACCACTTTTTATTTGTACAATTTCTCACTTCTAATTTCTCTCTTCCTGATACTCGCTTCTCACTGCCCACTTTTCACTTCTTATAACGACCCGTTCGGCGAAATGGCGTTCGGTGAAACGGCATTTGGCCAACCGGCATTCGGACAATCTAATTAACTGGGCATTGATTTATGTATTATTATCAAACATTACCCTTTTGAACTAACGGGGTTTGAAAATGTTGTCCCAAATGCACACACATATTCACATGAGGAAGTCAGGCGCATTTGTATAGGAAAACGCATGAAACTTAATCCAATAATATATCCAGATAAAGGTCTTAAGGTATAAATCCTGTTCAGGATCTCAGTCAATCAGTTGTTGCCAAAAGATACCCACTTAAAATAAATCGCAGATTTGACTGTGAAATTTCAACAGCCAAGAACAGTTCGGTAAAAAATGTTACAGATTTTAGGTGGTTTTGACAGTTGAACAAAAGGTAAAATCGCAAAGAAAATCGCTGTTGATATTTCTGGGAAATAAAGCGAAATTCTGCTGAAATCTAAGTGAAAAGATTAAAGTGTGTACAAGAAAGGGATCGGTTTGCGATCCTCGTTTTTCCGCATCAGCGTTGAAAATTTATAAGGAGATTAGTGTGAGAAACGTGCATTCTTTACATTTTGTGCGTTTTTTTTTTTTACAGTAATGTACCACTTGGTATTCGATAAACCGGAACCTCTACATAGGAGTAAAAATGTACATTTTTCCATACTAATTTTCATACAAACTTCAAACGCGATGCGGAAAGCGAGAGAAGTAATCAAACGGGCTAAGGTTCTGCACAATTGTTTGGGACCCAAACAGTTTCGAAAAAACATTGATTTGAAAAAATGACCATTATGCCCCACTCTAATCTACATGCCTGATAATTTAAAAAAAATGAAATTGCGCAAATATCGTCATGATTTAATTCCCAGTCATAACTTAGATTCCGTATTTTTGTCAGTGATCATTCGTTGCTTTTTTTAAGGCAGATTAGCAGGGCGTGATACAAAATTTCCTTATTTTCGGAGAACCGTAATGCATAATTTTTTAGTACTGAGGAGTCCTCGCTTTGGTACATCGATAGTCAGCAAACCCTGACATACTGGAACAAGAAGCTGTTTGCCCTTCAGGGGACGGACGCTCGATCAGATTGCATTTCCGAAGAGGAGCTTCCTCCACGAGATTTGGTTTACCCCCTCTTCCCTAAGGATTACTGGCAATTCAGGTTTGCACCACAAGAAGGTGGGGATTAAATTTACTGTGCCAAGATGCTATGGATCACTCCTTAGGGCTTTCTGGGTCTATTTTTGGTCCTTGCGGTAAATTTTGAAGTACCAATGCCTTGCTCAGAATTTACATGCCGTATTTGGGGAGACTGCGTGCTTGGGACCATCTTTGGCGATGGTGTGCAGAAGAACAGTGTGTGGCGGCAAAGAATAAACTACGCTTCAACTTCTACCCAGTATTCAAAAGTGACTGGAGAAGTACAAAGGAGCAGGACAAAATGCAAGACTGCTGGACAGCAACCCTACCAAAATGGTGCTGGATCTGGCAGGTACAAAGTAAAGCAATGTTAGTTGGGCCAGACCAGGTTCCAAAAAAACCAAAGAAGATTCTGTTGCGCAATCGTCAACGTAATGTTTAACAGGTACGCAGGTATGCACAGCGACGATCAAAGGCATTTTATTGACGCGTGGTTTGCCTGTTATAACATCCATCAGTCAGCAAAACACAAAAGAGTGGCTGCCACAACTGCCGTATGACCTAGCCACTCGTCTCGCATTTAAACACCATTTGTAAATCAATTAAAAAGTAAACAAATTCTGTCTTCCCTTCTAGTTTGCATCGATATGGTTTCTTGTTCCCTAGCAGCCCACCAGCAGAGCCAATCGATATCCGTAAGCCTGTGCTCCACTTTAACTATCCCTGTCATCTGATTAATGACTACGTCCGGAGGTATCATTTATCGAAAAAGCAAGCAAACAGACCTCCCCTCCCCTGTGATTCTTTTTTGCCCCACACACACCGTTGGTAAAGTGCGCAAAGGTAAAAGTCATTGTGGGGTGCTATGTTTTTGAAACCTGTTTGCTATAGATTTAACTTCAGCATCAACGTGGGATCATTATTTACGCGAACAATGTGTACATAAAGAGCACATAAAAAAGCATCCATAGCCACCCCCTCTCTCTCTCTCTCTCTCTTTTCCCAGAGATTATGTCTGCTGGCATCGTGGTCTTGTAATGAGGATAGCTTTGACACACATAGGACTTCTGACGGTTATTATCTTTCAAAACTGCATCTCAAGCACTGTTGTTCGGAGAAAATTAGCTGTGCCCAAGTGCAACTGCAACATTGTCAGCTCATAATTCTGCCATTCTTCAACGTGATGATCCAGCGCCTGAAGGCGTCTACAACCAAACTATGGAAGGGGCGAAAGGTACTTCTGCTATGGTAATTGCTTGTAATTTGTTTGCTTTATGATATATATATTCCCTTCTACAGATTTTACTACTCAGCTCGCATTGAAAAATAAATGATGTGATTTTAATAATTACTGAAATATATTATTATCTGAAAAGATGTTTCGGCTGAAATATGTGTTGAAAAACCTGGAATTCTGTTGAAATGATTAGGATCTTTTCATTCTTTCCATAGATTTATTAGTAAGTAAATATATACTCTTCATCTTCCGAGTAGAGTTACTTGTTGTTTGATTTGGCATGTTATTCAATTTTATGTTTTTTGCCTTTCTCGTACAAAGGGCTATAATACTGCTTCAAAAGCAAAAATTTTGAAAGGAGGGAGGGCCGATTTTTGCTATACCGATCTGACTCCAACTCGACGAATTGAAATTGATGTCTGTATATGTGGATATTATGTGTGTGTGTGTATGTGTGTATGTGTGTATGTGTACAAATTTTGTAGACACACTTTTTGGAACTTCCCATTGTCCCATTTGCTTCGGAACAAGTTGCAGTCGACATAAAATTCAGTCCCATTGTTTGCTGTTGAAAATTCAGATCAATAGCTCATCGCGATCTGGAGTTATGGCCAAAAATTGTTTTTGCGTATAAAAAATCAGCAAAATGTTCCTACTCTAGAATTTTCCTAGATTCGAACTGCTGACCTTTTTGGGGTGGAAAGCGCTTGCTATACCACAAAACCATCAGGTTGCTCATGGTAGCAGAGTAAATATAAGTTGTACAGTATTCATCAGAATTGGTATACGTTCATTTCTTTTTAAAGAAATACACAGAGTTCACTCTGCTAGGGTAACAGTACCAATATTGGGAAGTAATATTGAATCAATGAAAGAAAATATATTTGATAAAATCAATAGTGGTTTTCTCGTTAGTAGTTAATGTCATTAACGATGAATAGGCTTTAGATTTGCCGGAGACATGAAATTGGATTCATTTCGCCTTCGATAATTAATCTAAATTTCCCAGAGGTAAAATGAGCTCCATTATACTGCCGTCGTCAAAGCATAATCGTCCAATATTGATTTTGCATGGAAGAAAATATGGAACAAAGTTACGCTTGCGGCGGCAGTATATAAATAGGAAAGCCAATTTTTGAGGATATTAAAGTTTTCCAGTTAGTATTCATAATGGCATAATTACAACGTGTACTTCAAGTAAAGGCAAACGTTAAGAAATGCAATGATGAAGGCAATATTATTAGAACCCATTACCTTCACTGTGAAGAGCATGATCGCCCCATAAGTGTTTATTATGGGTTACTCTCTAACGAAGAGAAAACTATTCAATAATTAATAACGTTTCCTCTTAACTAAACACGTAATCAGGCCCATTTTTCTATTATTTTTGCTAATATCATGCGCGCTCGCATACCCTATATACGAGTAGACTTCTCACGTGGCAGCCTATTTTTATGGCGTTCAATCAGCGTATGGGAGCGCAGCTGGTGTGCGTGGAGGACGCTATGCAAGCAAAACATTTCGGCAGAAGCGAACGGCACTGCATTCGCTACTTTTCAGTCGCTTGCCGTCGGATGAATATCGCAGAAGGAAGCATCACCAACACACCGCTTTGCTGGCCCTGACAGGAAGCGAAATGCTAAATGCAAAATAGAGGGCCGGTGATGCTTTTTATTTCACTTGATAAGTGGATATAAAGCGTTAATTTTAAAATAATTGTTAAAACGTTAAAAAACACATTTTAGCCGAAAATAGTTAGGAGTTCGAAATTTAATTTACTTTTTAGATTGGCGCATGAAAGTCCTAATTATTTCGATTAAAATACGTAATAATAATATGTGTGCCTGAACATATGAGGTGAAGATTTCGGCTATCTGTTTACCAGTGTTAGATTGCGTGGGAGTGCTCTCGGCTCTCAAATTTGGACAAATCGATGTTTTAATCTTTTAACGCGGAGAAGTCATTTTAAAAATTTGGTATTGAGTTATAGAAAAGAAAAATTGTTTATAATTATGTTTTCGAAAAAAGAGAACCGAACGAGCGTCGAACATAGACTCTCTGAGTGAGAACCAAAACATCACCCTCAGCTATCTTTACTTTGCCGGATGAGCGGTGATCGAAACCATAACAGGATTACACGCAATTTGCACTTGATCATCGGCTTGCTTACGTGCATTCGATGCGGCAACCTCACCGGGTGCTGTGTTTAGGTTCAATGGCATATTTAAATCATCTGACGTTGAAAACGCGCCACGATTGAGTCTTACGTCCTTGTGCTTTTGTATGTATCAAATTCGATTCCAGATATATCACCTAATAATCATTCAGTGTTTGATGTGCAGGGGAAGCAACATCACTTTCAACGTTGGTAATTTGAACCCTCTGTATTTTTATTCTTCCTGGCATTACAGCAAATAATCTATATTGGCACAGTATATATAGAACACTTGGCTTTTCTAACAATTGGTTTATAAATAAAACAATTTATTTTAGTAAATGGTTTTGATTTTCTGCCAAATGTTAGCCCATCTATATTCCCTACCTTTTCCACTTGCATATCTTCTGTGTTGTTGTGATGATAGTTAATTAATTCACTTTTGTACATGAAATCCTAAATCTTGGACTTTAACTAGACCAGTCAATTGAGACCCCATTCATGGTGAAATATATATATGTTTGCAGTTTTCAAATATCACTCAGATTATGGGAGAAGCTGAGTTTCGGAAAGATTCGGAGAAAATGTTCCATTCTTGCAAGTCAACGGAAAATATGTATCCAAGCTTTTCTACAATCCAAGCATGTTTTGGATCATGCCAGTAATCTCAGTTCGATCCATTTAGTTTGGTCGATGACTCATCCCAAATTAGAATTTCAAAATATGTTTTATGGTGGACTTCTGGTGCGTAAGATTTTTCCCGGCTTAGCTCTACCCCTACAGTTTGTTATTTTTAGTTTAACTAATAAATGATTTAAAGCACTGGTTTGTAATAACTTATACTGAATGATAACAAAACAATTTTTTTCATCAGTTGGTATTAGTCAGTATAAGTTAGTGCGACTAGCGCTATCATTTTATTATTAATTTAGGCAAAAGAAACAGCAATAAAGGCGGGGATGCCAACCTTCGCACTAGAAATGAAATGGACATCACGTTTGAAATTCAACCTTTAGAATGAGTTTTTTGACAAACTACTAAATATATAAATTCTGATAATTATTAAATTAATTAAGAGTATAATATTAGGTTTGCAATCAGTATGATACTAAAGTATTATACATTTAATGGCCCAAGTGTGCTGATTTAGGTACACTTCAGCTCTGTCAATGAGTAATCTATCAGATTGTATTACATGGATAGTTACCTGTATGGAGTGAACTGATGATAAATAATTTTTAGATCTTTTGGATTTTGGATACAAAAGCAATATAAAACAAATTCGTTCTAGTTCAACCTTCGTACCATATCACTGTAGAAATGCTCTCCATATGAAAAAAAAAGCAGTGATAGTAGAATTATCTTTTAAGATTTTATATAGGTCGGATCTAATTCGTTAATTCTAGGTTTGAAAAATTGGTTGAAAGATGTCAATGACAAAACGAAGCTGCTATCAGCAAAACAATTCCTTACCAATATGAAGAATCATACTATTTAAAACAATAACGAAAAGGTTAGCTTATTGATTGGGTGACAGCTCAAGCTGGATTCTGACTTCCAAACTGGGAAGTACTCGACTGTTTGCTAACTGGAAACATTTTTTGTTCTATATCCCGATTTTTTTGTAATACTAAAATAAATGCTAATAATTAAATAAATGTCACTGCATTATCTGCTTCAGTCGCTTGCCGTTGGATGAATATTGCAGAAGGAAGCATCACTGGGTCGTTTCTATTGGCCCATCACCCCGGCAAGGGTGAAGGGCGTCAATTTTAAAATGATTGTTAAAATGTTAAAACACATTTGTTTTGAAATAGTTAGATTTTCGGGTTTGAAATTTAATTTTTCTTTTAGATTGGCAAATATGAAAGTCTAATTTTTGATTTTGATTAAAAGACATGTGTAGATATGAAGTCTAACATATATATATTGTTATACTTCGGCTACCTAAATACTTCGGCTACCTGGATTGCGGTGTTGATTGCGTGGAGTACTCTCGTCTCTTTAGATTTGACGAATCGATGTTTTAATGTTAACGATGTTAAAAAATGTGGTATTGAGTTATAGAAAATAAAAATTGTTTATAAATATGTTTTTGAAAAAAAAATGATAATCGAACGTGCGTCGAACACGGATTCTGGAGTGAGAGGCCAGAACGTTACCCCACAGCCATCTTTACTTCTTGGATAAATGGTGATCAAAGCATACCAGATTATATGCAATTTGCACTTATCATCGGCTGCTTGTGCATCTGTGCGGCAACGTAATCTGGTGCTATGTTTTAAAAGTTCCGTGGTATATTTAAATCATCTGACGTTGAAAAAATATATACGATTGAGTTTATTGGGCCATGTGCTTTTGTGTCAATTCATTCAAATATGTCACCTAATATTCATAATGTTTTTGGTGTGCAGGGAAGCAAATCTAGAATCAATTTCAACATTTATTTTGAATCCACTATAATGCATTTTTTCCTGGAAAGTTGCAGCAAATAACCATATTGGCACAGTAATTGTAAAACATGGCTGTTTGGTCTAACAATTAGATTTGTAAATAAAAAGAATTTATTTTAGTGTTTTGGTTTTGATTTTCTATAAATATTTCACTATGTTCGTACTTTTTCGCTTGTATACCTTCGGTGTGGTTTTTGATTGTTAATTAATTCATGCTATACTTAAGTCCCAAATCTTGGACTCTTGCCAGAATTCACAATTGGAACCCCATTTACAGGTGACAACACATCTGTTTGAACGATTTCAAATAGCACTCGGATTATGTGGTAGAAGCTGAGTTTCGATAGGATTTGAAGAAATTTTCTTTTTGGCAGAGTCAATGGAAAATGTATCCAAACTTTTCTACATTCCAAGCATGTTTTGGATCATGTAATAATCTAAAGAATACGAGATCATTTTTAGTTTGTCGATTACTCATACCAGAAGTTAAATTTTAAACGTGTTTTACTGGTGGACTTCTTCTGGTGCGAATATTTTTCGACATTTATCCTCTGGAATGATGCTATTGACAAACTAATAAATTATCAAACCTATATTACTAAATGTCAAAATGATCGAAAACATCCTTGCTATATTCCATAACAAATTACTCAAGTAATCAACGATTTTTGATTTCCTGATAGAATAATATCAGGTATGCAATCAGTATGATATAATTTATTAGACATTGTTGTTGGCCCAAGCATGCTGATTTCGGTAACACCCAGGGTCTGCTTTATGAGTAATCTATCAGATTTTGTACAGTGATAGTTTTACCTGTACAGAGAGAGAGATCTGATAAATAATTTTAGATCAGCGTTCATTATAATATGTACAAAAACAAATTAACATGAATCAATTTTAATAAAACCTTCCGTTAATCACTCCGAAAATGCTTCCCCTCCCCATATGAAGAAAAGCAACCATAGTAGAATTCCTTCCAAATTTTATTAGGTCGGATCAAATTCGTAAATCTTAGATTAAAAGTGGTTTGGGAATGTCACGACAAAAAACGGAACTGCTATCAGCAAAAATGAATTCTCATCTATATGAAGAATCCTTCTATTCAACTAAAACAATAATTTTTAAAAGAGGCTAACTTATTGATGGGTGCTAGAGAAGCTCAAGCTGGATTTCTGACTTCAAAACAAGAAGAAACACTCGAAAGTTTGCTCAAATGACTAACATTATGGATCCTTATATATCCAAAACTATGGATCATATTATCCGTTGTTGTTTTGGACTTCATAATCACGATAAAAATTGCGCAAAATTGTATTTTTATGGATCAAAAATGTAGTTTTCTATGGATCATTTGGATGATGATGATGGAAAATAGCTTGAGGAATGATATTGTTTTCTTGGATCATGTTTAAAGGTACATACTTATTTTCCAATTATTTGGTTTATTTTTTTAGCTTATTTATGTTTAGTTATGGATCTTAAAATTAATCTTCATGGATTACATACCTGAGCTATTTTTTGGATTTGTTGTAGCGTTTTATGGAACATTCAGATGTTATTCTATGGATCGTTTTTCATTTTTCTGGATCGTTTTTGTGCATTTAACGGTACAAAGTAAGGCTGCCATAAACAAATGTAAAAAATATGTTTGTCAACCTTTTGAACGAGCGAGAAAGCGTACCATCACCGCTAAGGTGGTTTTAATCAGAGTTTTTCTACAGAATTGGCTTGAATTAGGCCTCGTTAGTAGTCAAAATAACAAAATTAAATACACAAAAAAGCCCTGCTTCATTTTGGTTTAAAATTGTATTCGAAACGAATGGCTGTAACTAAATTAAATACATCAATAATCGTCAATAATATTTTAAGTTGTTACGATTTTCGTTCTCTGGCTGAGCTTACTGCTTGGGATGCAACTTTGCCACGTCATGAGAAGTTAACTTGCAATCTGGGCACCGGCGTTGCATTATCCATGTTTTCCCGTCATCATGGGACATCGCAGTTGCACAGCGGCTCAAGAAATAGTACCTCGAGAACCAGCTGATCGCCCATGCCCGACGCCACTCATATCTGTTTAAGGCCGACGACGCCCTAATATGGCTAAATTTCTACGCTTTCCACGTAGATGCTTTGATTTTGCCTGATTTTCGTTAACAAGCGCATGGACGTTTCTTTTCCGCATCATCGTGATAGTCGCAGTCGTGCTTCGCAGGACGTTTGTTTGGAGTGTCAATTTGATTGACAGCCCGCAGTGCGTGGAATTCCTGGTTGGATTTCTTCTCGGCGGGTGATGGACATTGATTCAGCCGATTATAGATTCGTTCGAATGTGCGTGTGTGATGATGTGGCTACATTTCTCGCTGGCACAGTCAAGCTTGACAGCCAGCTGTTTGTGGGAGCTAAATTGATAATTGATTGTGACGAAAAAAATCACTTTATGTTATTGGCGCATTCTTTCAAAACAGGAAGAAAGATGAACATAGATGAAACCAAATTCGTTTTCATTAAAATTCATCATAAGAAGTACAGAAACACTTAAAATTTTGACGTTGTTAATAATTATTGTCATATCGATTTTCCATCCTTTAAGCTACATAGTGACTTTATTTCGATGTAATGGTGAAGAATCATACAAAATAATTCACCCATAGCTCAAGAACCAATTTGCCATTTGGTTTTCTCAAGAGCAATACAGAATGTAACAACAGCAACATCAGCAATGAAAGCTTAGATAGGGGAGGTGAAAGATGCATTCATTAGTGAACGTTCATTCTCCACAAGAGGTGGTGCATATTTGCATGCACTTTTAGCGCACAAACTGGTAGCACTTGCGAGACTTCATATGAACACAGGATATATCGAGAATAAAAAACTGAATAAAAAGATAGAAACACCCTTTAGGTTGGTCTATAACTTCAGGATTAGCAGAAAG
This sequence comes from Armigeres subalbatus, assembly GCF_024139115.2. Lineage (NCBI taxonomy): Eukaryota > Metazoa > Arthropoda > Insecta > Diptera > Culicidae > Armigeres > Armigeres subalbatus. The sequence continues at coordinate 55 of NW_026943419.1, read as the reverse complement.
TAATGCACTAGAAAAGCTCACAAAAAGTACATTTGTTTCCCAGAAAGTGCTTCTG
>NW_026943418.1:37215-66997 GCF_024139115.2 Armigeres subalbatus | reverse complement strand
TTCTGGGAACATGACAGGAATACTTCTGGGATTCCAAAAAATCCTTCATAGATTCCGAAGGAAGATCTTTTGGAATTCCAAAAGAAATTCTTCTGGGATTTTGGAAAAAGTTCCGAGATTCCGGAACGAATCCTTCTGGGATTTCGGAAGTAGTCCTTCTAAGATCCTTCTGGTATTCCGAAAGAAATTCTTCTGGAATTCCGATAACAATCCTTTCGGGAGTCCGAAGGGAATCCTGTTAGCATTACGAAAAGAATCCTCCTGGTAGTTTGCAGGAATTCATGATTTCGAAGTAAAAACTTTCTGGATTTCCGAAGTCCGGAGTCCGAAGAGAAGAGAATTGTTCAAGGAGTCCTTCTGAGTTCTGAGGGAGTCCAAATAGAATTATGCTTGGAAGTAATTCGAAGAGAATATTTTCCGAAATCTCAAGAAAATGTTCTTGGAATTCCATAGAGGATTCCCTTTGAAATTCAAAAAATATTTCCTCCATAATCATAATTCCTTCAAGAGATTCCCTTTGGAATCCCAAGATGATCTCGTCGGAATCGCAAAAGATGTTCTTTGGAATCATAAGAAGTTTCCCATTGGATTCTCAAGTGGCCTTTCTACGGAATCCCATTAAAAATCCTTTTTGATGTCAAACGGATTCCTTTTGGAACCAAATCCCGAAAGGATTTCCTTTGGAATGGAATCCCGAGAGAATTTATTTGAAACTGAAGCCCGAAAGAATTTGTCTTGGAACAAAATCCTGCAAGGATTTCCTTTGGAAAGAAAGGATTCCCGTATAAAGGGAATTCCCGTCGGAATATCGAAATGGTTTCCGTCAAAATTTTGAAATGGTTCCCTATAAAGGTAGCCTCACACCTCGGGAATTTGGATCGCGGATTTTTTCCCCAATAATTATGATTCCAGTTAAAAACCGAATTTCGAACTCGCGAAAATTATTTTTTTTCGCGTTCAACTAGTGTACATTGTTCGCAACCAGATGCGCAGTAAAGAAACTTGCGACTAATAGGCGAAAAATTGATTGTCGTGAGTGTAGTATCCTAGAACAGGTATGCGTTACAGGGTTACTTCAGATGAATTTGAATTTGAATTTAGATATCTAAGTAGGCGCAGGGTTGCCATTATGCCAGATATATCTGGCACTGCCAGACTTTTTGGCAGCAAAAAGAGAAAAAGAAAAACCACCCGAAATGCCAGACTTTCAAATTTCAGACAGATTTTTTTTTTTAAATATGACCTGCATGAACATGTTCAAACATTTCTAATGAGTCATTCAGTTATTACTTTCATATTTTTTATGTCTTTATTAGCGAGACTTTCAGCCCAAGGTAACTACTTTCATATTCATTCAATAACTGAAATGCGGTCAGAACTTCATCTCGCTTCCAAAAACTCATTTTTGAATCAATTTCAATCTTTTATAAGTAAAGTGAAGGTATGGTTTCCGTCGATGTTGTTCCGGATTGCAGTTTGGCCATACTGGTTTCCAGAAATCTGTTTTGAAGGAATCTTTCAAAGCTAATTTTTGGCGTAATTTCTTGCGTTTCGAGTTCTGGAAATGCTTACAACGTTCTGTAACAATGATCCCAATAAATGTAATCATTGGCTAATTCCATGACTTATCACATTTCCTGGTTATTCGTCAATTCGGTATCCTTCTGGAGGATCCGAAACATCATCAAACATCTGATGGACCTTATTGGCCGCCGGAGGTCCTATACGGAAGATTCAGTAAAACTCATCCTTCTCTTAATAGTGAATGATGCACCTAATGAATCTGAGTGGCCACCGAAATTCCTCCGGAAAATCCTGAACCTCCATAAAAGTGGTCAATTCACGATACTCAGAGCGCAATTTTGTTCAAATCTTTTCATTATCGTACTCTGAGTAATAAATGCTTGTCTTAACCCCTTCTCATGGGCTTGTTACTCTCCGGAAGATCAAAATCCTCTGGTATTATGGACATTTCATAAAAATTATGATGGCACTTTTAACAAATATTCAATTATTAACTATGCCTATCAAAATTCCTTTTGGAATACCTATGGGCTTACGGGTACCACAGACCATTTTTAATCTGATTGCTTTTTTATTTGAGCTCCGTTTGTTTGTTAATCGATCAATTTAAAAATGGTTTAAACTTTATTTAGTGTTACTTAGAAATTCAAAATAAAAGCGAACCACGTTATTCTGAATGAAGTCAAGTTTCACCAATAGGGGAACTGTTCCTATCTCCATCTCACTGAACATATATTCATTGCATCGCGAGACAAAGAAATACGGCACCAATTTCGTCGCTTCTTTCTGTAAACATGCGTGCTCACTGCTGAAAAAAAAATCACTAAAATAAGAAACAAATCAAATACCTTTCAATTGCTTTGTAACTGATGGGATGAACATCGGAGCCATGAGATGAAGTTCAGGAGCCGTTCCCCTAATTATTTATATTCTTTTTATAATTTTCATAGCTAATCTAAAATCTAACAATAAATTCATTCTGAATTGCTTGAAATTATACGATTTCTAAGAATCTATTTTTTTACAAATATCGAATTGTTTAAACGAATATCTTAGGCGGAAAAATATATTCTTTTTAAGGATGAATTTTGATAACCATAGAGCAAAAGTAAAAAGAGGCCCAAAACAGAATTGTCTAATATTGGCGAAAATAATTAGAATTAGAACACATTTTTAGTTAAAATTCCTTAAATTAAAAAAAAAATGATAAGTCAATATAAGAAATTTAAAAAAAAAACATAAATCAAGACAGCAAGAAATGATAAAGACGAATTTCTTCGCCAGATTTTGCCAGATTTTCAATTTGTAGCATGCCAGACTTTCCCCAAAAAGTAGTGGCAACCCTGAGTAGGCGAGAGAATAAATGTTCTTCTGTGGATTACTGTACTACCGACAGGTTGGCTTTTATTTAGTGCTCCGATACTTCATTGGCGACGAGGAGAAAAACTCCTAATTGTGCTTAATATTTTATTTAATTGATCATAGTGAATTGAATTATATCACAACGTGTGGTGATCTTGCTAGCGTGGGAGTTGAACAACTGGAATTTGAGGTAGGAGAGTAGAATCTAAGAACAAATGAAAATTATGCAAAACCACGTGCAAACGCATATGTGGGAGTGTTTTAATTGAGGAGGATGGATGGAAATCAGTGCCTTGAAAAGCAAAAAAAAAAAAAAAAAAAAAATCTTTGCCCATTAATTCGTTTCTGTTGCCATGGTAACACTGCAAAACGTGCTTTACACACGCAAGCACAAAATTATGTTCCATCAATTTAACAGTGGGGTGAGAAATGTCATTCCCATCTTGCCGTCGACTTTGTAGCGGTTGTAATTGTGTTGTTGTTAATGTTTGCTTATTCTCTGTGATAGATATCATAACGGTACCTCCCAGAGGAATATCAGTTTTTTTTTTCAGGGAAATTTTACAGTTTTTTCATACCGCTGAATGGGCAGCGGCATGAATGGGCATTCTACATGAGAGAAATATATACACTCGAAGGTAAGTTTATTTCACTTATGCAACCGTCTGTAGCAAAAATAAGCAGTGAGCAAGTTCCCCTATCTACTAAGACGAAATGTTTTACTATCCCGAACCAATACTCACACATGTAAGTGTCTGAAACAGTTATTTGTTTCCAAGTCACTGCTGGGATAGAACGGTAAAATAAATTATGAAAATAAAGTGCCGTTACATGACAGGATAACGAGTGCAGTTCAATAATCGAATGTGTATAATAGTATAGGTCGACCGGAATAAGAAGAGTAATTGACTGTTGAATCATAACGTGTCGGAGAAAAGTAATTGAATAAAATGAGTGGGGTGGAAAGACAAACGAAATGTTTGTGTACTTGGATAGCGACTATGTGCTATGGAGACGTGACAATCCAGTCTTGGAGAGCAACTGTGTGCTACGGTGATAAATTGTCAATATTTGGCAGATATGGAGAGCAACTGTGTGCTATGGATTGATGTACATTGGAGAGCAACTGTGTGCTATGAAGGGGTGGCAGTTTTGCCTTGGAGAGCAACTGTGTGCTACTGAAAAAAAAATACATTTGGAGAGCAACTGTGTGCTAATAGACAATTAAATACATAATTGGAGAACAACTCAAATATTAAAAAAAAAAAAAAAAAGAATACATTGGGAGAGCAACTGTGTGCTATCGGATGAAATGGAGGAAAACACATGTTGGAAAGCATGTGATAATAAAAAAACAAAGACATACAAAAAAGTAATTTATATTTAATAATTAATTTGAAAATGAAAGAATTAAATATTATCTAGGTGACCAAACAGTAATTAAGGTGTATCATTGATAATATATATATTTCGTGGTATCTGGCAATGGAAACGAATTGTTCATAACTTTGAAAGAACCAGCAACTTTTCACTTTTCCATTCATTCTTCCTATCAAGCTTGATGGTTTCGTTTTGTGTATGGATACAATTGTAATATTTAAATAGGATGGATTCGTCAATGGATCGTGTGAAGCCATTTGTGCTTGGAGCGGATCGATCCCAACTGCCTACCGCGTGGCTAAAATGGAAGCGAGAACTTCAAACATACTTTGACGCATGTGGAATCATCTTGCAACTAGAAAAACGCTCACAGATGCCTTATCTAGCTGGCTACGAGATTCAAGAAATATTTGACCATCTTCCTGGGGTGGATGAATTTTCTCGTGTTCTTGCCGATCCCCTTACTATGATGTGGCAATTCAGCGGCTTGACGAACATTTTGAGCCAATGCGTAACAGAAATTACAAACGTCGTTTGTTTCGCTAAATTGTCCAGAAGGCGGATGAACGATTTGCAGACTTCGTATTGCGGTTGCGTATGCAAGGCAAACATTGCGAATTCGACAGGTACGATTCACGTGAAAGTGATGACAGAATCGTTGAACAAATTGTGGAAGCTTCCATATCATCCGATCTTCGACGACAAATTTTGGCGAAAGATATGTCACTGGAGGAAATTGTAACTCTTGGGACCACTATAGCGGACGTTCATCAACAGGTTAAGGAAATGGATCGAACTCCGGTTGAATACGGAGGAGGTATGCCGTTTAAAAAAAATAGGCTAGGCACATTACTGATTGTTTAGCCCTATGGGTTGGGAATTATTAAGTTTTTTTTTGTTCGTTTAGTTTCGATTCATTCGTTTCATCTTAGGTATGAATAAGATATTCAAGCGTCCTCTTAACGTGAACTTCCCTTCTACCACCAATCATCCTCATCAAAGCTCTAGTAGTGCTTTCAAAGTTCCTGGTAAAGGCATACCGCGCGCCCAGCACAAATGAACGAAATCTTTACAAAGATAACCGTACAGCGGCCAAGGCCTGTTTCGCATGTGGGCCAAAGAGGGCATTTCAAAGGAGATTCAGTTTGTCGTGCACGAAACTCAAAAGTGTATGGAATGCGGTGAGAAAGGTCATTATGCCAACCGTTGTATGAAACGAGCTAGCTCCAGCTACGATGGGTTTAAACCGAAACGTGTACGCTTAGTGGAAGACGACCGGAGCGATAAATGGAATGATGAGATTTTCTACGCCATGGGAAAGAACACATTCGAGTTCATCGTGGGAGGCGTTAAGATTCCGATGATTATAGATTCCGGTGCTGACGCTAACGTTATTACTGCAGAAACATGGCGGAAGGTGAACAATGAGGGTATGAAGTTTACTGCGTATGCTGAAGAGGTCGACCGTAATTTGACGGCTTATGCTACTAATAAGCCAATGAAAATGGCAGGAATGTTCCGTACAACGATTAAGGCAGGATCTAAAGAAGTTAAAGCAACGTTCTATATTGTGGATCAAGGTCAACGTAATCTGCTTGGCGATAAGACCGCCAAGGAACTGAAAGTTGGTTTTGATATTGCATCAACCGTGCTTAGCCCTACCAGTTTTCCGAAAATTAAAGGGGTTATTTTTGAAATCCCCATCAATGGTGCGATCCAACCAATACAGCAAGGTTACAGGCGTGCACCAATTGCTCTAGAGGGTAGAATTCATGATAAATTAAAGGCATTGCTGGATAACGACATCATTGAAAAGGTGGACGGCCCTTCTGCTTGGGTATCACCAATGGTACCTATCTTGAAAGGATCTGGAGAAGTAAGAATTTGTGTCGACGTGAGGCGAGCCAGTCAGGCTGTTCTACGAGAATCTCATCCATTGCCACTTATTGAGGAGTTGCTGGGAAGCCTTGGTGGGGCGGGTAAATTTTCCAAATTGGATGTTGAAGAAGCTTACCACCAACAAGAGTTGTCCGAAAAATACCGCGAAATCACTACCTTTATAACGAAATATGGCCTGTTCAGGTAAATTGTGCTAAACTGTGCTAAACATAATCTATAAAAATATCTAATAAATGAAATAAATATATCTTTTTATAACATCCTCAGATACAAACGACTAATGTTTGGAATTTGCTGTGCTCCAGAACTTTTTCAGAAAGTAATGGAAACTATTCTGGCAGGTTTAGAAGGAGTAGTGGTATATTTGGATGACATTTTGATATTTGGTCGTTCTCAAGAAAGAACATGATCGACGACTCAAAGCTTTGATGGAGCGTTTAGAGCAATATGGGGTTCTATTGAATATGGCAAAATGCTTATTCAACATGGACAAGTTAGAATTTTTGGGCCATGAACTTTCAGCTGAAGGAATCAGACCAATAAAAAGCAGAATTCTGGCTCTTCAACAGTGTCGTGAACCAGCTAATGCAGCGGAGCTAAGAAGTTTTCTCGGCCTGGTTACTTATGTGGGAAGATTCATTCCCACTTGGCGTCCCAAACAGATCCACTTCGAGTTCTGTTGAGAACAGGCATTAAATTCGAGTGGACGTCCAAGCAGAAAAATGCTTTTGAGGAGATAAAACGAACGCTCTGCAAAATTAGTCATCTGGGTTTTTTCGAAGTCAGAGATCAAACTATTTTGATAACTGATGCCAGTCCTTCTGGTCTTGGGGCTGTGCTGCTACAGGAGAACAAACATGGAGAACGCAGAGTGATTGCATACGTCAGTAAGTCATTGACTGATTTGGAACGCAAATACTTCCAAACGGAAAAGAGGCTTTAGGCATAGCTTGGGCAGTTGACCATTTCAGTTTGTACCTCCAAGGAACCCGGTTCAAATTAATAACTGACTGCAAGTCACTTCTGTTTTTGTTCAGTCCACGATCCAAGCCCTGTGCTCGTTTGGAAAGATGGGTGTTACGGTTACAATCCTATAGCTACGATACTGTCCACGAGCCAGGGGTCACTAATTTAGCTGATGCTCTCTCGCGGCTCTCACTGTCCGAACCGCAACCTTTCGACATCGAAAATGACAATTATATGCATTTTATAGCGAACACTTCCACACCAATTGCCACACAACACACAACAGATATTCGAAAAAAGTCTAGGGATCATGATCCTATCAGCGGTGTAATTAGGGCACTCGAAGGAAAAGATTGGTCGAAACAAGCATTAGTTTTCAATCCTTATGCCTCTGAACTTTGTGTGCTGGAGGATGTTTTACTCCGTGGAGAAAGAATTGTCATCCCAGAGATATTGCAGCATCATATTTTACAATTGGCTCATGAGGGCCACCCAGGAATTGTGGCGATGAAAAGAAGATTAAGACAGAAGGTATGGTGGCCAAATATGGACAAAGCAAGCCGACAAATATGTAAAAAGTTGTAGGAGTGCACCCTGGTCTCTGCTCTATCACCTCCTGAACTCTCTTGTGCGAACAAGAATGCCTGAGAAACCATGGACCCACATTGCTGCTGATTTTATGGGCCCATTACCATCGAGGCACAACCTGTTAGTACTCGTTGATTATTTCAGTCGATTTGTAGAGTGTAGTTGTTATGCGTGAAATTACGGCTAAATTGACAATTCAGGCGCTTCATGAAACTTTTTGTCGATATGGTATTCCGGAATCAATGAAGACTGATAATGGGCCGCAGTTTATAAGCGAAGCTATTGAGTAAATTTGGTACTGAATTCGGCATAGAGTTGATTAAAACCTCTCCATATTGGCCACAAGCAAACGGAGAAGTAGAAAGGGCCAATAGGGCTCTGAAGAAACGCTTACAGATTAGTCAGGAAACACCTAATTCCGACTGGAAGTGGGATTTGAGGATGTATCTTTTGATGTACAATTCGACCCTCATTCAACTACTGGCGTTGCTCCTTCAGCGTTGATGTTCGGGAAGTACTCCGTGACAAGCTGCCCACAATGCCTTCTGGCAGGAAATATCTTAACCGAGGAAGTAATGGATAGAGATCGTGAGAAAAAGTGAGAGGAGCCGAATATAGCGACAACCGTCGTCAAAAGCTAGGCCGAGCTTGATAAAAGTGGGAGATACTGTGGTTGCTAAACACATTAACAAAGAAACCAAGCTTTCCAGCAATTTCAGCCCTGAAGAACTGGAGGTCATCCAGCAGAAACGGACCTGACGCAACTTTAAGATGTAAGGACACCGGAAGGACATTTCATCGAAACGTAGCTCACTTGAAACACATGGCAACTGAAGCAAATCTTGCCGATCAAAATATATCGTTACCACATACAAGGACTTCAGAAATCAACGAATCTCAGTCATCATCTCCACAGTTACTTTCAAGTAATAACCAACCATTGGGGTCGTAACCCACAGCGGACTTGGCGGTTCCGCCGCAGCGAAGGCCTCAACGAAGTATTCGACAACCGGGATATTTAAATGACTTCCGTTTAGATGCAGTTCAGGACATTTAAGAAAAGGAGGAGTTGTAGTATCCTAGAACAGGTATGCGTTACAGGGTTACTTCAGATGAATTTGAATTTGAATTTAGATAGCCTACTTAGATAGGCGAGAGAATAAATGGTCTTCTGTGGATTACTGTACTACCGACAGGTTGGCTTTTATTTAGTGCTCCGATACTTCAGTGAGTTCAAAAATTCGGTTTTGAGCTGCACACATAATATTTTTGCATATGCGATGTTTTCGGGATTTGGGCACGGGAAATCAAAATCCCGGCCCCATTTAAATAACACGGGGACCAAAATCCGGTGGAAAATTTTCCCGAGGTGTAAGGTAGCCTTAAAATCCCGGAAGGATTATCGTTAGAAACGCATCCAATTTTCGAAAAAGAATCCCATCGTAATCCAGGAAGGTTTCCCGTCGGAATCCCGAAAGGGTTCTTGTCCTTTTTCCCAAAAATATTCCCGTTGGAATCCCGAAAGGATTCCCGTCTGAATCCCGAGAGGATTCTCGTTGGAATCCCGAAAGGATTCTCGTCGGAATCCCGAAAGGATTCTCGTCGGAATCCCGAAAGGATTCCCGTCCGAATCCCGAAAGGATTCCCGTCCGAATCCCGAAAGGATTCCCGTCGGAATCCCGAAAGGATTCCCGTCGGAATCCCGAAAGGATTCCGGTCGGAATCCCGAAAGGATTCCGGTCGGAATACCGAAAGGATTCCAGTCTGAATTCAGAAAGGAATCCCGTCGGAATCCCGAAAGGATTCCCGTCGGAATCCCGAAAGGATTCCGGTCGGAATCCCGAAAGTTCGGTCGAAATACCGAAAGGATTCGAATTCTGAATTCAAGAGGAATCCCGTCGGAATCCCGAAAGGATTCCCGTCGGAACTCGAAAGGATTCCGTCGGAATCCCGAAAGGATTCCCGTCGGAATCGAAAAGATTCCGTCCGAATCCTGAAAAGATTCCTGTCGGAATCCCGAAAGGATTCGTCGTCGAATCCGTCGAAAGGATTCCTGTCGGAATCCGGTGGAGCTGAAAGGATTCCCGTTGGAATCCAGAAAGGATTCCCGTTGGAATCCTGAAAGGATTCCCGTCGGAATCCTGAAAGGATTCCCGTCGGAATCCCGGTGGATTCCCGTCGGAACCTGAAAGGATACTGTAGAGTCCAACAGTCCAAATAAAACATTCCTTTCTGAATCCTGCCACTTATGTGAATCCCGTCGGAATCCCGTGCTGATTCTCACACATTGGTATATCCCTACTCAATAGGTTTCATCTGCCCTAAGACTGCGAGCCAGTACTGAGATTTTCATTTTCATTGAGAGGATTCCCGTCGAATTTTTTATATATTTTATTCTCCTCTCCGCTTTCATAGAAAAATATAAAACAGTCAAAAGGAATTCTGCCAAATTTTCACGTAATTTTATTTCATGAGAGCGCATCTAAACTATTGTAAACAAGCTGTTTCTCCTTCAATAATGTTATTTCTAACTCACAATCAAAAACAATACAATCATTTTATCGACTAGTCATCGTAATTTGGTAACAGATCTATTAAAACCATTTGGAAATTTAGATTTAAAACAAAGCAACATTCCCGTCATGACTGCCGTAATGTGGACAGTTCCTGGAGACGGAACTTCATTTGAAAGCGATTCCCGTCGGAATCCCGCGCTGGATTCTTCTGTCGGAATCCCGAAAGGATTTGGCCCTGTCGAATCTCGAAAGGACTCCCGTCGGAATCCCGGAAAGGATTCCCTGTCGGAATCCCGAAAGCGTACTTCATAGATGGCCGTCGAATCCTGAAAGGATTCCCGTCGGAATCCCAAAAGCGATTCGCCGTCGGAACCTGAAAGGATTCCTTCTGTCGAATCCCTGAAATAGATTCCCGTCGGAATCCCGAAAGTCGATTCCCGTCGAATCCTGAAAGCGATTCCTGTCGGAATCCTGGAAAGGATTCCGTCGGAATCCCGAAAGGATTCCTGTCTGTCGAATCTCGAAAGGATTCCCGTCGGAATCCTGAAAGGATTCCCGTCGAATCCCGAAAGGATTCCGTCGGAATCCCGGAAAAGGATTCCCGTCGGAATCCTTGAAAAGGATTCCCGTCGGAATCCTGGCAGAAAGGATTCCCGTCGGAATCCCGAAAGGATTCCTGCGTCGGAATCCTGAAAGGATTCCCTGTCGGAATCCCGGAAAGGATTCCTGTCGGAACTGAAAGGATCTCTGTCGAATCCCGGAAAGGATTCCCGTCGGAATCCCGAAAGCGATTCCCTGTCGGAATCCCGAAAGCGATTCCCGTCGGAGTCCTGAAAGGATTACCGTCGGAATCCCGAAAGGTGATTCCCGTCGGAATCCTGAAAGGATTCCGTCGGAATCCTGAAAGGATTCCCCGTCGGAAATCCCAGAAAGGATTCGCCTGCTCGGAATCCCGAAAGGATCTCTGTCGAATCCTCGAAAGGATTCCCGTCGGAATCCCGAAAGGATTCCCGTCGGAATCCTGAAAGGATTCCTGTCGGAACTCGCAAAAGGTGATTCCTGTCGGAATCCTGAAAGGATTCCCGTCGGAATCCTGAAAGCGATTCCTCGTCGGAATCCCGAAAGGATCTCTTCTCGGAATCCCGAAAGGATCTCCTCTCGGAATCCCGAAAGGATGTCCCGTGCCGGAACCGAGCACTTGCCAACCTGAAAGGATTCCCGTCGAATCCTGAAAGGATTCCCGTCGGAATCCCGAAAGTGATTCCCGTCGGAATCCCGGAAAGGATCTCCTGTCGGAATCCTGAAACGAATTCCCGTCGGAATCCCGAAAGGATTCCTTCGGAAAAGATTTCCCGTCGGAATCCCGAAAGGATTCCCGTCGGAAGGATTCCCGTCCCAGAAAGGATTCCCGTCGGAATCCCGAAAGGATTCCTGTCGGCACCTGGCATCTCCGAAAGGATTCCTGTCGGAATCCCGAAAGGATTCCGTCGGAACCCGGAAAGGATTCCCGTCGGAACCGAAAGGATCTCCTGTCGAATCCTGAAAGGGATTCTGTCCGGAATTCCGTCGGAACCCGAAAGGATTCCCTGTCGGAATCCTGAAAGGATTCCGTCGGAACTCGAGACCCGTCGGAACTCGAAAGGATTCATGTCGGAATCCCGAAAGGATTCATGTCGGAATCCCGAAAGGATTGATGTCGGAATCCCGAAAGGATTCCGATCGCTGAATCCCCGGAAAGGATTCCTGTCGAATCCTGGAAAGGATTCCTGTCGGAATCCCGAAAGATTCCCGTCGGAATCTCGAAAGCGATTCCTGTCGGAATCCCGAAAGGATTCCTCGTCGGAACTCGAAAGCGATTCCCGTCGGAATCCCGAAAGGATTCCGTCCCAGTGATTCTGTCGGAATCCTCGAAAGGATTCCCGTCTGTCGAAAGGATTCCGTCGGAAATCCTGAAAGGATTCCCGTTGTCGGAACTTCAAAGGGATTCCCGTCGGAATCCTGAAAGGATTCCCCGTCGGAATCCCGAAAGGATTCCCGTCGGAATCGAAAGCGATTCCAGTCGGAATCCCGAAAGGATTCCCGTCGGAATCCCGAAAGGACTCCCGTCGGAATCCTGAAAGGACCTCCCGTCGAATCCCTGAAAGGACTCCCGTCGGAACTCTGAAAGGACTCCCCGTCGGAATCCCGGAAAGGATTCCCTGTCGGAATCCTGAAAGGACTTCCGTCGGAACTTCCCCTGAAAGGATTCCCGTCGGAGTCCCCAAAGGATTCCCTGTCGAAATCACGAAAGGATTCACGTCGGAATTTTGAAAGAATCCCCTGTCGGAATCCTTCATGAAAGGATTCTCATTTGAATCCTGGAAAGTTTTCCTGTTGTCTCTTTAGGAATCATGCTTTATTCTAAGATTTTCGCCGGAATCCTGGAGAGGATTCTCTTCGGAGTCCCTGACGACACGATTTGATGTCACGAAAGGATTCCTGTCGGAATTCCGAAAGGATTCTCGCGTATGAATCCTGAAAGAAGCATTCCCTGTCGAATTTCTTGCAAAAGGATTCCTGTCGGAATCTCGAAAGGATTCCTGTTTGAATCTCGAAAGGATTCCCGTCGGAATCCCGAAAGGATTCCCGTCGGAATCCCGAAAGAATTCCCGTCGGAATCCAGAAAGGATTCCCATCGGAAGCCCGAAGGATTCCCGTTGGAATCCCGAACAGATTCTCGTCTGAATTCCAGAAGCATTCCCGTATGAATCCCGGCGAAATCCCGAAAAAATTCTAGTCGAAATCCCGAAGGGATTCCCGTTGGAATTCCAAAAGGATTCCCACCAGAATCCCGAAAGTATTCCCGCTGGAATCCCGAAAGTTTTGCCGTCGGAATCCCGAAAGTATTCCCGTTAGAGTCCCCAAAGAATTCCCGTCGGAATCCCGAAAAGACTCCTGAACGAACTCCCTGAAAAGAATCCCTGTCATTGAACTCCTGAATTGTTTCTCGTCTGAATCCCGATAAGTTTCCCTTCGAAGTCCCGAAGTCGAAGTCGAAGTCGGAGTCCCGAAATGATTTACGTCGGAATCTTGAGAGGATCCCGTCAGAGTCCCGAAAGGATTTCTGTCGACGCCCCAAAGGATCTTCCGTCGGTATCTCAAAAGAATTCCCGTTGGAATCATGAAATGATTTTTGTTGGAGTCCGGAAAGGATTCCCGTCAGAGTACCGAACAAATTCTCGTCGGAATCCGGAAAGAAATCCCGTCAGAATCACGAATGGATTCTCGTCAGAATCCGAATCGATTTCCGTTGGAATTATGATAGAGTTCTTGTCGGAATCCTGAAAGAATTTCCGTCGGTATCCGGGAAAGATTCCTTTCGGAGTTTTGAAACGATTTACGCAAAAATCTCGAAAGGATTCCTGCTGAAATTTCGGGAAAGGGGGTTGCGTCACAAATTCCTGCTCGAAGTCCTGAAAGGTTTCTCAGTGAACTTTCTCCTCCCGTCGGAATCACGAAATGATTTTACATCGAAATCCTTGGAAAGGATTACTGCTTCGTGATTCCTGCAAAAGAGTTTTGTTGAAATTTGTCCAAAGCGATTCCCGGCAGAATCCAGGAAAAATTCTTGTCTTGAATCTGGTAAGCGATTCCCAAAAGAATCCCGAATCGATTTCCAATTGGAATCCTGATATGTCCTATATATTTTAAAAGCCATATATTTTGTGCGATTTTATGTAATTCTTCGGTAATAATCCTTGTTATACATAATACGAAATCCACCGATATTATTGTATACAGCACAGCCAATATTATAGATTCCTGTCACGTAGCGTCCAAAAGATATAAATGCAGCACAAATTAAACATTCCAAAAACTCATTTTTAGAAACCCTAATTTCCGACTAGTTCGAATAGAGCAATAAAACCGTTTAAAACCACACCGATTATTTTACATTACATTTTTCCTTGGCGCTCGCGGTAACGGCCTATCGACCGGTCCGGGAAATCATCAGGATCTTCTCCAGGCCAACACGAGTCGTTCTTAACAAAGAACCGGCTCCAATTTGGTAATGCATCTTTTCGGCTATTTCCGGCCAGCTTGAGCCTGCTTCTAGGCTTTTCAGTTTGTCCACATGAAGATTGTAATCGGACGACCCAGATGCATTGTAAGGTCGTGCAATTATGATTAGCTCAGCACATTCTCGAGGAGGCACATTGGATTCAAGCGAGAGGCTACGTCGTCGGCTCCTGCCGCAGGTAGTCCTGGAGGAAGTGGCTCCACTCGATCCAATCCGAACAGTTTGAGGACGAACTCTAGAAGAAGATAGTTTACGGATTGTAGAATTAGTTTACGTATAATATTTTATTTGTTTTCACAACAATAAATATGTAGGTACTTACAATTATTATTTATTAAAATGCCAGCGAAAAAAACGAAAAGAACTTTCGCTCAAGAGCTGAAAACAAACATGGCGTACCACCGCCAGAAACTTGCAGCTTTCAGTCTGGGCAGTGTTGAATCAACGTTATCTTGCATAACAAATTTTCGGTTACATCGTGTATTTTAGTAAATCGTTATGATTACGTCGATGCACATTACATTATTTTTTGCTGTGTACGTGCAGTCGATCCGTAATCAGAAAAGTTCGACTTATTGTGCTTCATTCTATTAGTTTCGTGTGCTATCATTTTGTTTACCGAATTTCCAGTTAAACAATGTACATAATTCGGTGTATCCATTACTCTTTGAAATTTTCGGTCCAAAATTTAATTTTTCAGAAACCGGTAATCGGTGATTTAGATAAATAATAAATTACTTAAGGAAATTAAACTTTGTGTGTTATCTAGACGATCCAGCCTCGGGCTGAAAGTCTCGTTAATGAAGACTAAAAAAAACTTTATGTGAAACAAATTTAAATTTTAGTAGTAAATCTACTCTTCCGGCTTCATCAGCACTATTTGTAATATAATTTGTGTTGCTATCGTTTGATGTGTTTCTGCGCTTGATCAACGAGGGAGGTGTTGAAGTGATGCCTACACTTTGGCGCTGCACATTTCAATCAACTGTGGGAGGGAAAATACGAAATATGAACAGTGAGTTCTATACACGGTACCACCGAGTTACTCTTTAAAGGGTAAAAAGCTGTAAAAAGTAAAATAGTTCAACTCATTAAGCACAGACACAGTCTGTGCATTAAGGCTCAAGACTCCATCAAAATGTTTGGAAAATTAATGACTGTATCACTTGTTTGTAAAAGTGATGCCATTGGTACAGAAAAGTGCAGGAGCGATAAATTTATTTTGTTTACAACTGGGGTGGGTAGAAATGGGGTGTTAAAATTTTTTCAGTGTTTTTCCAGCAATTCCTCAGTAATTGCTAGTTTTGGTAAGTGAAAAATTAACATGGAAATTCTATGAATATATTATGATGGAGGGTAAGTCCGTAAATAGCCCCAAATATTGAATTTAGTTCAAAACTTTATTAGTATTAGTGCAGATTCGAATAAAATCATCGTCATTATCAGATTGATTACGGTTTATAGAGCCTTAAAGTAGTGGAGAACCTTAACTCATCATCAATCGGTACACAAAAAGAAATTTCAGGGGCCGTACGCTAATTACTTAAACAATTAATAATTATTTCGAGCGTCTTAGGGGAAAATGTTACACGGTTTTAGAAAATTTATCTTCCTTTTACTTCCACTAAAAGACACGAAAAAACAAATTAGTGGAAGTAAAAAGAAGATAATTTTTCTAAAACCGTGTGTAATTAAAACAATTTTCTGGAGTTTTCAATCCCCCTTCCGCCGTGTAAGATTTTTCTCATACAAATCATTTTCAATTTATATGGAGCGTAAAAGAAGATGGCCCCTTCCTCATAAGTGCTTACGTAATAACTGTAGTGGTTCTTTAGTTACAAGATAAAGATTGTTGCTTCGGTTTCCTTTGTTCTGCTGTCCGAGACACGTTGGTTACCGATCTGTCAAATCGTATGTATTTTTCCTTCATTGACATTTAGTACCTTATCCTCGCCAGCAAAAGATTGCCCAACGACAGCGACATTCTTTATCTTGTAACTAAAATATGTTTTGGGACACAGTATATACGTCAGATCTAGGGGTAAGTATGTTCTACCCTTCTTTGCAATTTAAATTTGAGCAAAAGTGGGTAATATTTGATTCTTATACCATCTGCCTTTCATAAGGCAGATGAATCTAAACAATAAATTAACAAAAACAACAATAGGACACAATGTTGACATGGTATTGAACTCAAATGTATGGTTGTTATGCATTAAACAGTCCAGAAACATTGAAAAATTGGTGGCAATATAGTTGCCACTGACTGCCCGGCAAGCGGGAAAACAGGCAACAACAAGAATAAATAAAGGATTTAAAAAAATGGGTTTTACGTAAAACCAGTCAAATCAAGGCACGCTACATTTTTTGGTGAAGAGTCCTAGTCGGAAAACCCATTATGAGTGCAAACAAAATTGCGCTTTTGTTCCCAAGCACAATAGGACAGCCCCATATAAAGGTGTGGCCAAAACTACCAAAAGGCCAATTTTCGATTTGGGCGAGTTAAATGTGATGAATACTCAGCTTACAACCTATATTTCTATAATCAGGACGGTTTTTATTTTTAAGATTTTTTAGGGAGGGGTGGGGGGCGTTCAAACTAGCCCCTCCTAGAAATGATATTTTTACGTTTTTTGGAAAAATTGACAGTTTTGTCATGTTTTCGTCTCAAAAGTAACATATGTATTGGACCTTTTCATATTTTCAAAAAGTATCAAAAATTCACCCGGGCAACCCAAAATCACGATTGTTATGCTAAAATAAGCCTTCTGTCAAATTTTCAGCTAATTCGGATGAAATTTCGAGGTGGCTCAAGTCGATTTAGTGTTTTTGGGGTATTTTCAATTTTGGAAAAAATCTATCGAGAGACATAAACACCGAAAACTATCGCAACAACCTCTATACGGAAGCTTTTGGTGTGCTCTACAAGTCTTGTGAACATTGCGATTCGTTCCGTTCACGTTTTGACCATGTTAAAGTGATTTTCGAGCTTTTAAGTGCACAAAAACACTGTTTTCCCTAAAAGTCGTTATTCTACAAAATTCTGAAATTTATGACAAATCATTGCTAATGTATAATATTATTATTATTCCTATTTTTCCCTTGACATTTGAGTAATATAATTGTTAATGTATGATTTTCCGTTCAATTCTTAAAAATCAGAAGCTGAACATTTCTCGCTTAACTTTTCAAAAGGACCTAAGTAACATTTTTTTCATGAATTAATTTGAGTACTCCAATCAAAAGGTTTCATGTTGTTCTGTTGATTGCGCTATTCAAATTAATTCATGAAAAAAATGTTACTTAGGTCCTTTTGAAAAGTTAAGCGAGATTTATCATAAATTTGCAGGATAGGATTGTTGTTCGAACAAAGAAGCTTTGATTTCACTTGTTACTACGATGCACTCAATGGTGGAAGCATACAGACATATGACGAGCTGAACCAAATTTGGAAGTAGTTTGTTGTAAGCATCAAATATCATATGATTTGATTTATGTTTTGTTCGAATAACTTGTTTGAAAAAATCCTAACGTGCAAATTTATGACAAATGTTCAGCTTCTGATTTTTAACAATTTAACGGAAAATCATACATTAGCAATTATATTACTCAAATGTCAAGGGAAAAAATAGGAATAATAATATAATAACTTAGCAATGATTTGTCATAAATTTCAGAATTTTGTAGAATAACGACTTTTAGGGGAAACAGTGTGTACACACAAAAAACAAACATGGTTTTATAGAAAGTTTTGCACTTTCCACATGAAAAGTACTTGATTTGCTTAAAAATAAAAATGAAACTAGCCTTCGTAAAAGTTATTTTTTTAAATGAAAGTTCAGTTTTTCTTGTTCCGAATGTGAAATTAAAAGTTCTTCCATTCAACCTAAAAATTGTAAAACTGTCAAATCAGTCACCAGTAAACCATTGTGCAAAAAAAATAAAAAAAATCGTTTTCCAGTGTTCTTCTCCGTTCTATACAGGCACTATGGAATACATGAGATGGTCAAAAACAAAACCAAGTTTGGTTCAATGTTGGAGAAAGTATTCCAGTCTAGCGTATACGCGTATACTTCTTCTTATACGCGTATACAGAGGGTCGTATATGGGTTTAAGCGAAGGATTAAGCCCAAACGAAAGGAATTGCATTTTTCGAAAAGAATCTTTCACATGCTGTGCAAATGCACATTCTATTAATCTAATATTAATCATCTATCTATACAATTAAAAATAATCCACTTATTTAAAATAAAAATTCTAAACTTTTAAATATACAAAATTGATTTTTTTTGCAAATTGATTAAAACTATTTTTGACTATTTAAAACGGAAAAGTCTCAGTGTGCGCTAAACATTATTGACAGCCAATTTTACTCTCTCGCTATCCCCACTATCGCAACGTAAACAAATTTATTTTTCAACCGGACTGGTGTGACAAAAGTGTCTAAGCCGGGAACCAAATAACAGTGTCTAATTGTGTTGTATAGCAATAGCTATGTAAGGGTATGCGATAACACACTTTTTCCAAACGAAACGAAACGAAACGAAATTTAAAATGTCTATGTTGATTCGGATCGAAACGAAACGAAATATAGATTTCTTTCGAGACTTCGAAACGATACGAAATCAAGGTTCATTTAATTCGAAATTTTTCGAAACGGAAACGAAATTTGATTTTTTCCGCGGAATTTTTATTGAATTGGTTTTACATTATGTACTCAATTCTGATTTCACTTTTTTCGAAATCGAATAACTGTTTTGCGACCAAAAGAGTTATAATAACTGAAGAGGCAATCTATGATAAATCGTCACATTCTCGCCACATATACCATTGGCGATAAGGCAATACCCCAGCATTTGTGCCGCTTTCAAAGAAATTAATCGTGGAGCGTGTGCTCCCGAATCTGATCAATTTTATCTTCTTCTTCTTCTTCTTATTGGCATTACATCCCCACACTGGGACAGAGCCGCATCGCAGCTTAGTGTTCATTAAGCACTTCCACAGTTATTAACTGCGAGGTTTCTAAGCCAGGTTACCATTTTTGCATTCGTATATCATGAGGCTAGCACGATGATACTTTTATGCCCAGGGAAGTCGAGACAATTTCCAATCCGAAAATTGCCTTGACCGGCACCGGGAATCGAACCCAGCCACCCTCAGCATGGTCTTGCTTTGTAGCCGCGCGTTATACCGCACGGCTAAGGAGGGCCCCTCAGTGTTATATAAGTAAGCATATAAAAATAAAGAAATTGTGGGATTTTTCATATATGGATTCAAATTTTGTTTAAAACCTTAGTTCACCTAAGAAATATGTAATTATGCTGAAGCATACTTCATATTGTCTTTTCAGCGTGGTTTTACAGTATTGACTTTATCAAAATTTAAAAAAGAGTGCTTAGATTTATTTTTTATTTGGTGGGATACTTAATTATGTATCCACATATGCCAGGCGTATACGCAGGTATAGAATTGATATTAATAGATCAACATTTGAAAAGGGCGTATATGTCAAAATTTATTCCTTCTCATTCTTCGTCTACATAAGCATACCTGAAGAATCCTGTGCACCTTTCTAAAATGCACAAATATATGTACCTGTCATAAGACGAATTTATACAATCCCATTGAATTCCACCACATTGAATTCCACCACTAATTAAGTGGTGGAATTCAATGGGATGGTATAAACTCGTCTTATGACAGGTGAAAACATTCCACTAAAAAGCTCAAAATAATTTTCTTATCAAAATATATGTATTTCAGATTGAATTTCAGGCAGAGCGGCCATATACAGATGTGCTCGACTTGCGGTTAGCGGCAGCATAGTCTTATATACAATCAACTCGACAAACTGAGCTATTGTGTGTGTCCTTGGCATATAAGAACAGCTGTTATGGTCTGGGTATGTGCTGAAAGCAATCATAAGTAAAAAAAACCTCAGCAATTTTAATGATCTTTCAACAAATTCGCAAATTTCATGCGACGATCTAGAAATGCCCACAAATCTGCAATGTTACTCACATATTGTGCAAATAGTCAAAGAAAAGCTTATTAAGCTTAACTGTACACATCATAGTTGCTAATCATGATTGGCCGAGAAACAGCAAATATGCACAGCTCCCCAATTAAATAATATTCTTGGGATACAAAAAATTATTCTTATTGTACTTGCTTCAGGTTTCCAATTCATGACCAATAACGATGCTGGTCACGTGGTTATATTCAATTTAAGATTAGGAGAGGAAAATTAGTTTAACACTCATTGTTTTAAGAGACCGAGGAATGATCTGCATCTCTGTGAGCGCTACGGAAAAGAAATCGTTGGTTAGTTGAGAAGGTAATTCATATGAAACCCCTTGGTAAGCGACAAAATATTTGTTGTGAACGAAGTTATTTTGAAAACATGAAGACGAAAACTGTGTTTCAAATGAATCCAACGCAAGATCAATGTGCTTCGTTTAATAATCTTCTACAACACGATCGATTCCGCACTAAATAATTTTGTACTCTTCGATGCAGCCATTAGTTTTATTACTTCGCATTCTCCCACACTACACTATGGGGAATCAGGTGGCCGAAAATCAAAAAATCGACTTTCTCTGATTCGTAATTCAAGTTGACCTACTAAATGCTAATGCTTTGGAGCATTAAACCCCAGCATATCAGCACTTTAAGCCATATGGTTATCAAGATATAGGCATTAGAGCCAGACACTTTTTAGTTCTTGAAAAATCAATGCATTATTCAACTGTCAATATCTTCGGCTACAGTAGCTCTTTTCCAACTCTTTAAAAAGTTTCTGAAAGCTTGTTTCATGGACTTGCGAAGAACGGGTTAGTTATGGGAAAATAGGTAGTGAAACATCCGAAAATGACCCAAAGAAAAAAAAAATTTCATACAAAAAGTTCCATACAAAAAAAGTTTCTCAAAGTTTCGCTTAGCGACTACCACTACGACTTTCTTTGGACCTCCCAGAAGGCATTAAAACAAATTCCAGCTGCTTATGGCTGCAAATCTGCGATTCCGATCACTTTTTCGAAAAAATTCATTAATTTTGAAACATTAAATGTAATTATTCTCATAATACACGGCAGACTGTGATGGGCTGGATACAAATCCCATGCGTATAACAAAAGAGCATCAAGAACAGTTAAAATAGAGATAGTAGATAACACGAAAAGTGTCGTAGGCTTCGTGGTAGGCCGTGTACACGATAGCTTATGCAGCTATATGATACTCCATTTGGCGTAGGCTCACCAAGAGGAGGCAACTCATTATCTATCAAGTATCAAGCAAAATAAATATGAAAAAAAAACAATATACTCTCGAGGGTTACGAAAGTTCTCTAAACTTCATTTGAAATTATTTCATAAAAAGTAAAATGTTGATATTAATTAAAATCCAATATGTGAATACAAGAAGCAAAAATGTCTGTACCTAAGGACATCTTTCGATAATTATTGGTATGTACCTAATGTACTTAACATTCTGATCGCGATAAACTGCCAAGAGCCAATCAATCCTGAAAAAGCTAGACAGTTATTGTAAAGCAACCTACTGGTCATATTTGCAGCTGTATGATTGGTATAAAATTCCTGCTATGGTGCATAAAGTCCCTGTCCATACTAGAGATATTATAATACATTCACCCAGCATCACTTGGATGGTTGGCGGAAGAAGCAGCTGAGTGTCAACACAAGCACTTAAAAAAGTCAGACTCATCATGCCAGGAAAGCATCAAGAGAGAGAAAAATTTACATGACGTTTTCATTCGTGCTATGAACTCGTCGGATCCCTTTGATAAAGCTCCCTCAACTTAGGTAAGCGACTTCAAAATAAATCTAATCTGGAATATCCAGAAGATGTTCAAAGTTTTTAGTGACTGAAACTTCTTGCAATACAACAGATTCGAGTACAGAAAAATATACCATAGCAGATATTTTAATCGATCTTTGAAGAAATAAATGATGATTTTGTTGAGGATGTTCATGTACATAATGAATAAATAAATGTTGTTGCAGTATATTTATATATCTTGGAAGCTTTTATTGCATGGAGTTCGTTTAGCTTTAATAGAGCTTTATATTGTATTCCCTTTACTTGTTTTACGGGTTAAGAGCCTGAACCAATCTGAAAAAATCCCACAAAGACAACCTGTTACATATGTAGATGCAATGGCCTGTATTTGACGGAGTCCTTGTGCAACTTAGAACATCTGTACAACTCAATTCACATTAAAACAGTATACAATTTTCTAGTTTGAACTCTACAGGTCTGCGCTGCAATAAAATACACATCTATAGACTGCTGTGTACATGAGACATTCGTAGATAAAAGGGATATATTCCATAGAGATCAAAGGTCTGTATTCCAGGGAGTTTGGAGACCTTAGAAGTAATAACGACCTGCAAAACAAGTATTTCACATCTTTTAGACAATAATCTACGATATAAGTGTGAAATATTGCAGAAATGAAATAAAAATATTTTCGGCCACCTACTTGTATGGAGCCGCCCCATAGTGCACTAGCTGGCATGATCAGCATCAACACGATCGATTACACACTGTGTGTGGGGCGAGACAGCCCTGTTGTATACCACTCTATATTATATGCTGTTTATGCCGTCTTGGTGTTGGTGACGAGCAAGCAGCCAAGCATCGTTCTCCCTCAGTTAGAGTCCAACAGTGATCCGAGTAAGGCGATACCTTCGCCGAGTGCAATAATGCGCAATGGGTGATTTCCTGGCGCAGCAGCTAGCTACACACACTGGTTAAACAAATTTCTGCTACGCGAGGTAGATTTTTTTCACTTCGCGTTCTCCAGGACTAGCTGCGTCCCATGACCAGCAGCAACACGATCGATTCCGCATTCATATTGTGCAAATAGGGACACGGTAGGTATTTTCGTCTGTTTGTCATAGTCTCGAAAACCAATAAAAGAGACGCTTTTTTGTAAAACTCATAAGTACCAAATCGTAGCTCAGGAGAAACGTTCTGCTATAGTGGTTCTAGCAAATGTACGTTGCTTTTCGTTGGTTTTAGCCCTACGACGATGGACGGAAATACCTGCCGTATCCCTAGTAAACAAAAATATCACAAAATTTGAATCATGGAAACACTGAAGACGTTTTATAGAAGAAAACTACTTACGTATTTGTCGACTAAGAACCCCATGGGGTTATGTAAAAGCGTTAATAGAAAAAAATGTATAACCTAAAGTTTTGAAAACAACTTAACGATTTTGTTCAGCGGCGCAGCCAAAATTTTTTATAATGTAAAGTATGGGTTAGTTTAAATTCGTTTCGAAATTCCGCGGAATTCCGTTAAATTTCGTTAGAAGCTAGTTTTTTCTAGCGAAATTTTTGTAATTTTACGAAACGAAACGAAATCAAGAAATCAGATTTCGCCATGCTCAAATTTCGCGAAATTCATCGAAATTTCGTTTCGAACCACCTGAAACGAAATTTTTCGAAATACCGCATATGCTTATAGCTATGTCCTGTTTTGTTTTTAGGCCAGGCTGGCCAGACAGCCAAGGTCTCGGTCTAGGCTATAATCATCGCAAAAAATGCCAAATCACCAGAAAAGGCACTGTCCACCGAACGGAACCTGGAGGTAAGTCCTTTTGTAAACGAAAACCTAAAATGAACCGATAGAACGTGAAGAATCACCACCGGTGCGGCATTGTGTACTCATTTTAGCCATCGCTAAAAAGCGCCCAATAACTCTGCTTCAATCTCAGCTTCAATGACAAGAACAAAACTGCTTTTGCTTCGAAAGCATTGCATATCATAGCCTTTACTTATATAAGATTTCTGCTTTTTTTACAGATAATTTTATGTTTCGGGATTTGTAGCTGACGGAAAATTATGCTGCGGTCAAGGGCACAGTGTCTACATGCCTACGATGCGCACCACGATAAGGGGCTACCGAGGAGGCTACAGTTTGCTACAGTACCTTGACGTACCTTTAGTGCTGCTTTAAGGTGAATCGCGTTGGAGTCGAATTGAAAATCTACATAGCGCTTAAAAGGGCACATAACTCGAAAAGTAAACGACAGACAAAAGCGGAAAGTAGTTTTTCACCTTTGCTCACTTGTAGCATACACGAAAAAAGGATTTCCAGATGTGCTAACCGCCTAAATATTTACATTTGTGCGAGCAAAAACGCGAGGTGAGGGATAGCACGGCCATTGTGGCTGCCATTTTTGGACGCCGCCGTAACTCACCTTAAAATTGCATTGTCTCAACTAAAAATGCTGGAAAAAGGATCTCGAAGAATAAAAAAATAAAAACTTCTATTCATTAGGATTTGATTCGATTTGAAAGAAAATGATGAAGGAAGGGGAAGGGACTTTTTGGGCTAATGAATGTTTAATTTCGGAATAAAAATAAATAGATCACTCTTATTTTTTACAGTGCCACAATTTGGATTTGACAGTTCTACAGTTTTGAATTGGAAACTTAAGCTTTTAATTTCAGAGTAGTACGCAGCTTTTAAGCCATGCTGTGCGTAAAAGTTAGCGTACTTTTGTTTTAAACATACCCAACTCTCTACAAAAAAGAACCAGCGCAACTTTTTTATTTTAACCAACGGTTTTCTTAATTTTATTAATGATTTTTCTTTTTGTGTATATATAACACTTAAAAGCTCGAAAATCACTTTAACATGGTCAAAACGTGAACGGAACGAATCGCAATGTTCACAAGACTTGTAGAGCACATCAAATGCTCCCGTATAGAGGTTGTTGCGATAGTTTTCGCCGTTTATGTCTCTCGATAGATTTTTTTCAAAATTGAAAATAGCTTAAAAACACTAAATCGACTTGAGCCACCTCAAAATTTTATCCGAATTAGCTGAAAATTTGACAGAAGGCTTATTTTAGCATAAGAATTGTGATTTTGGGCTGACCGGTTGTACTTTTGATATTTTTCGAAAACATGAAGAGGTTTAATATTTATATATCGTTACAAAGCTCTTGAACAGATCTACGCAATAGGCTTGATAATGTAATAATGGCTCCGACCAGAATTGTTTTTAGTAGTTTTGTGAAAGCATATTTTACGCAATATTTAACGAACAAAACAGTTTGAACCATGAATAAAATTTTGCCCAAATTCACCATTTTGTAAGATACATGAATTTTAAAAATTGCCAATTTTTGCCTTTCTCGTGTATTAAGTATACGTAGAAGCTATATAATCGGTCTAAAATCATTTAATAGAAAGATCAAACACTCATAGTGTTGTATACCGATCGACTCAATTCGAAGAATTGAGGTGATGTCTGTGTGTATGTGTGTGTGTGTGAATGTCTGTATGTGTGTGAGCAAAACTGTTCTTAACTCTTTTTTAAACACTTACTCTAAACCGATTTACTCGCAACAAGTTTCATTCGTCAGAGAACGTTGTTCCATTGTTCCCTATTAGAAATAGGCTGGATCGGACTATGGGCTCAAAAGTTATGGCTAAATTACATTTTCTTATAATCTTATAATGTACGAGAAAAACAACATTACCGCTCGGGGGATTAATCAGGTGTTCTGGTAAACTTCTTATTTTTCTATTTTAATCTGAGTTACTCAATAATGCCACTTTAATTGAATTTGGTGACGAACACAATTTACATAACATTTTAGGTGGGAGGGTTGCGTTGCGTTGCATTGCGTTGTAACGGAGTATTTCGTAGATTGCATACTGATAGCTGTCATGTATATTCTTTAACTTTCTTACCCTCGTACAACTAAGTTGTACCGAAAGGCTATCATTTCACTCCGAAAACTAACTTTTTATAGAAGCCTTTGAGACCCATAGTATTATATACCAATCGATTCAGCTCGATGAGCTCAGCACATGTCTGTCTGTCCGTGTGTATGTATGTGTGTATGTGTGTGTGTATGTGTGTGCACAAAAGTTATAAAAAACATTAGACAACTTTTCGTACAGTAATCCTTAACCGATTTTCTCGCAACAAGTTTCATTCGACAGGGGACAAAGCCTTGTTGATCACTATTGAATTTTATAACGATCGGTCATTGCGTTTAAAAGTTATGAAGAAAATGGTACATTGGACCATATGAACCCCATATAAGGTTGGTGTTTTAACTAAATGCGAGAAAGGCACCACCAACGCTAGGTGGATTATTCTGGGTTTTTAAAGAATTATAACTGAAAATCCTTGTTCCACTCGAAACTTACGATCTGTTCGTAAAAAAAACTGTTCTCAAATTGACATTTCAATTTTTTATGGCTCAAATCATCAGATGTGTTACTAGGAAGCAAATAAAGCCACTACATGGGAAATAATAAGCAGAGCTCTTGTTAATAAATAGAAAAACATATAACTTGTTGGTGGCAATATAGTTGCCACTGCCTTATAAAGGGTTAAACGATCAATTTCTAGAATTCACCTCGGCAGTGTTTTTACTGAATAAAACAGGGAGGCTGATGTGCATTTCACGCATAAAACCTGTTTTAAATCTAATAAGCTTATACACGTCTCATTCATTAGAAGAAGTTACGACCGTGTCTAGTACCTATTTTGATTCATATTCCGAACACTTAAGCACATTTTTTACTTCGGAGGTTTTTATGGCACATGAAATATTTTAATAGATGAATAGTTTCCATCGGGCAGCGAAAGAAAAGAACTTTCATATAAGAGTTTGATTTTCATATTTTATTCATTGTAACTTTCAATACTGAATGATTCTGATGATGCCAAACTTTGTCTCAAATGCCGACCACGCATAGTAAAGATTGTCTCAAATTCCGAACACCACCTTGAATGTAATAAAATGCAAAATTTAAACGTTATCTCATTGTTGAGCAATTATTATGTCCTTGATCTGTACGCCTGTCGCTTATCTCCATGTGACGATTGTTCGGAATATGAACCTGTTTAGGATTTGAGTCAAAGTGGTAATTGCGGATAATTTCTATAGAAAAATATACTTCTGAGGATTTGTTTTTCAACAGCAGCTAAGGGGCCGTTCACATATTACGTAAGCACTTATGGGGGGATGGAGTCGGTCAATATCTTACGCTCCATAAACATAAAAAATCATTTGTATGAAAAAAATCTTACAGGGGGGGAGGGGGGTTGAAAAATCCAGAAAAATTGCTTACGTAATAAGTGTACGACCCCTAAGTTGCTTCTAGTACCTAGTTGGTAAGACGAAGGTACTACAGGAACAAACTACCAGGAAGTTGATACCACTAGCCACTAGCAATCGACCATTTCGTTGTCGTCGCTGTGCAGTGCCTAACACTTCCTGCACTGTTGTAGTCACAGCTTCGTGGATATTTTCCCACAATCTGTTGACGTCGCCAGATCCGGTAGCATCTCCTATCCGCTCGTCCAGCTTCTGGTGGTACTGTTCAGCAACTCCTTCAACTGACAAGCATTCTATATTGAAACGCATCGTTCTGTTGTTTCGTGAAATCGTGACGCTGGAAAGACGCGCCCGAAATCTTGCAACTACAAGATAGTGATTCGAGTCGATGTTCGGGCCCCTGAAGGACCTTACATCTATAACATTCGAGAAATGTTGTCCGTCGACCAGCACGTAGTCTATTTTTTTTACCATTTCATTTATTTATTAGGCTCAAATGTTTAATTAAAAACTCTACGGAGCCGAAAACATTAGAAATAATACTACAAATTATTCCGAACAAGTTTCAGAAGTATCTTGTATGCAGGATGTCTTCTTTGGTGGTGAACGGTCGGCTGATCCCACAGTAATAAAGTGTTCCCGTCGTTGAGTTGTCGGCTGCACTAGTTTCTTTCTCTCTTTTTCCTCTTTTTTTTTGTGGAGGTCCGTGTAGCCCATAATTCCCTTCTTCACAAACTAGGTCCGATCCGTTTTGTTTTTGAAGATAATTGTTTCCGCTAACTTCTCGCGTTCTACCATCGAATCAGGTATCTCGAATGTTTCCGTTCGATCAGTTGAGTCGGCGTCCAGTTCAACTACATCTTCCTTTGGCACTTCAACGATGATATTTTTCCTTACTTCTGTTGGTGTTTTTCTGTTTGCTGCTTCGAAGCCGATAACAACCCCGGAGTATGATTTTCGTTGTCTTTTTGGTCCATTTTCCTTCATTTTTGTTTCCTTCTTTCCCGCTGTTTGTTCCTTTTGCTGATTCACTTTATTCCTTTGTGAACACGCATCCTTTCGATGACCTTCAGCTCGACACAGAAAGCATTTGTTCCGCAAATCCTAGTAGAACACCATTCCCTTCCATTTCGACACTTCGAGTGAAGGAGGAATTTCCTTCTTCACCTCGCTATACACACCTCTCACACTGGTGTACAAATGATCCAGACCAATGTTTGGCGGGAATTTTTCACGAACCACACGATCAACCTTTTCATACTCCGTAAGCCGCTGCTTCATTACCGTTATCCGGCAATTCTGGTGGTAAATCAAACACTCTAATATATTGTACATTGGTACAGGCACCGAGTTCCGCAGACATTCCACTGGCATAGCTGAATTTTCGCGGTTCCGTATTCTTCCTTAACGAGTCTTGCATCGCGTCAATGGATACAAACTTCACAAACAGCGATCGATCCAGTGCTGTTTTGTATACCGTCTCCATAAGCGATACATCGGTATCCAATTGTCGTAAAAATCCAGCAATCTCCACCCATGTCGGACGGGGAGCGCTTGGCGGAAAACGAAATTGGACTGTATTGACAATCATTTCGCACGTTCTAATCGCCTGCAGTGGAGGGAACCGTACGAACAAGAACGAATAAGCGAAACAAGAAACAATGCTGTCCGGTACCTACAGTGCCAGTCTTTATCACAGTCCGAGAACAATCTAGCTGCTACACATCCGCGCGCGACGAGAGCAAAACAACAACTGAGAACGTGGTCTATCTGTGAGCAAGTGTCTCCACTCGGATGTTGCCAGGTGTGTTTGCGGATATTCTTACGTGCGGAGTAAGTACTGCTTATTGCCATCCTTCTAGCAGCAGTAAAGGTTACAAGTCGCAGTCCGTTATCGTTGGTAGCGGGTGAAAGAAGCCCCTAACATGAGGAACAGACGCTGTTGTGAGCCGCTCCTGGAGAACATGGACTAACAGACGCTCGATCAGATTTGCACCTTCGGAGAAGAGCAAATCTCCCCTTCGCTGTCAATATACGACCATAGTTCCCGTTACCCGGCCAGTGCCACGAGGAGGTAGGGATAGGTGTTGCTGGGTAAGAGGATAAGGACCGCAAAATGGGTCTATTTTATTCCTTTAGGTACGCGAAGTACCTATGGTACGCTTTACCTAGCATTTGCCGTGGATGTCTATATGACAATCAAAAACTTGCACCGTATCTACATTTTCCAGCGCTAAGCTATTGTGTATTTGCTATATATTTATGCTTTTTTGACCCCTCTAAAAAAATTTTCCTGAAACATTTTATTATGAGCGAGAAAGGCATCATCACAGCTAGGTGGATTAATCTGTATGTATAGCGATAAAACTTCGA